>NC_069502.1:741858247-742088247 GCF_027579735.1 Bombina bombina | reverse complement strand
TAACTGAACCATAAAAGTTTAATTTTGACTTGAGTGTCCCTTTAATGTTTTTCTGTTAGCTAGTACACCTGTTCCTTGTTAATTAGGCCCATCATATCATATCATAGCTCTGAGAAAGCAGGTAGGGGTCTCAGTATCAGGCTGCACTGGGAGCGTGCATGTGGTGACCTGTAAAGGACCTGTCTGCATGGAAGTTAAAGATCTGGTGAGAAAATTGTTTTGTTTTGTAAAAGCTGTGAATGCTTGTTTGTTTTTCACTGGGGCCAGAGTAGCTGGACCAGTAATAGTAGTTAAGGAAACTACTGTAAGTCTCCTAACAGGAGTAGGCCTTTTTGTTTTGTATTTTCTGTTGCTGCTGAAAAGCATTTTTTCATTTAAAGGGGAAGTATACCCTGACTCTGGAAAAAGACTGTTTTACTTTTATTAAAGAAACGTTTCATACAGAATACAGTTGCCTGACTGTATTTGCAGTGGCCTTTCCAATATATATATATATATATAATCCTTATACATGACAGTGAGAGAGAACAGTTTTAAAAACTCATCTGGATGTACACTAGAATTCTCACTGTTCTAAATTATTAATAGGATGTCAATCTAGTCTTAGTAATTAGATTGACAAAACATCATTGCATGCATACAAAATAAATATTTCATTAATTTTCTATATGAAATGAATACACCCTCTGCAGTCAACAAACCTAAACTTTGCTGTATTTGACAGACGAAAAAAATAAGAGTAAAAATGGCATATGTACAAGACTTTTGAACACAAATTTATATATTTATTTCACCACCTCTGTTGAAATATTCTATCTATTAAATACCCTCTTTTCTATATAAAACTTTATTAAACAAACAAAAATCTAATTATTTATTAGACTTATGTGGAACATAATTCTAAATATTGTTGTATCACAAACTATATCATAGCAAAATAAATATACTGTATATGCATCTTAAACAAGGCTCAGGCTTGACTGAATGTTCAGACACACAGTATATCCTGATTATCCTTAAAGGGACATGAAACACAAATTTTTTATTTCATGATTTAGAAAGAGCATGCGATTTTTAACAACTTTCTAATTTATATCAATTATCTAATTTGCTTAATTCTCTTGATATCCGTTGCTGAAAAGCATATCTAGATAGGCTCAGTGGCTGTTGAATTGGTGGCTGCACATAGATGCCTCGTGTGATTGGCTCACCCTTGTGCATTGCTTTTCTTCAACAAAGGATATTTAAAGAATGAAGCAAATTAGATAATAAAAGTAAATTAGGATGTTGCTTAAAATTGTATTCTCTATCTGAATCATTAATGAAAAATGTTGGGTTTATTGTCCCTTTAATAATCCTCCCTATAATTGTGTCTATTACCATGGGAAAGTGTGGAGACCTCAATTAATACATTGCAGCCTAACTAATACATCTTAAATTAAATACTAATGATGAAATGAAATGCAGCAGTTATGTGTTTAATCTACACAAATGGGTTAAACACATAGTTAAAGTACCACCCAGAACCCACAGAGCACCACTGATCTCCCTTTGTGGTGGGTTAAACACTTACACCTAGATTACGAGTTTTGCGTTAGAGACTGTGTGGTGCTAACGAGCAGTTTATGCTCACCGTTCACTTACAGACATCGCTGGTATTACGGGTTTTTACAACCTAGACAAGAAGTGAGCGTTGAGCAAAATTTTGCTCCTTACCGCACTCCAATACCAGCGCTGCTTACCTTGGCGGTGAGCTGGTGTCACGTGCTCGTGCACGATTTCCCCATAGGAATCAACGGGGAGAGCCGGCTGAAAAAAAGTTTAACACCTGCCAAAAAGCAGCGTAAAACTCCTTAACGCGGCCCCATTGATTCCTATGGGGAAATATATTTTATGTCTACGCCTAACATGAACCCCGAGTCTAAACACCCCTAATCTTACACTTATTAACCCCTAATCTGCCGCCCCCGACATCGCCGCAACCTACATTATATTATTAACCAAAATAGGAGAGAGGGTGGCAGGCACTACAAAAACCAAACGGGCGCACATTAAAGTTAAAATGCAAGAAAACTTTAATGAAAGATATATATACAATATACACATATGAGGCTAGACACAAGAGCAGGGGTGTGACAAGCAAGGCCTGACGCATTTCGCGCCCCCTAGTGGCGCTTATTCATAGGCTAGAGCACTAGGTAGGTGATACCTATTTAAAGGGAAGAAAATTAACCCTTTATGTGCAGAAAAGTTTTAAAAAACAATGGATAGTTAAAAACATTGACAAACAAGCATTGGGATCAATATACAAAAAATATATATACAGGCTCTATTATACCAACATCAAACAGGATAAGAGCTGAGACTACCTAAATTAATAGAACTATATAAACAAAGATATCAAGATAAAATCAATATCTGTAAGTATATATGCTCTGACTTATAAATATAAATGTACAGAAGAGATTCCAAATAGAGTAAGATATAGTATAAAGTATAAAAATATGTGAAAAAATAGTGTCAATAAACCTGACTACAATAAAATGTTTAGAGGGAATATCAAAATGCTACTTGCATACCAGGTTCTTTTATGAGATAAAAGTTGATAATGAACTATATATCTGACCCTCTACCACTCAGTTGTCTATAAGGTAATTGACGTCACATTCTTTATTCATTCCAAGGGGTTGGCGTGTATTTAATTTAATTATCCAGAATATTTCCTTTTTATCTAATATCTGTTGTCTGTTGCCTCCTCTAATTGGAATTCTAGCTATGTCTATAATCTGAACAGACATATCTGCCAAATGTGTAAAATGTAAGCCATTAAAATGACCTGCCACTGTTGAATCCTTACAGTAATTTTTGACGTCTCTCATATGTTCTCCAAACCTTGTTCTGACTTCACGTGAGGTTTTTCCCACGTATTGACATTTACAAATTTTACAAGTCAGAAGGTAGATAGCAAATTTGGTTTTACAGTTAGCATAAAAATCTACGACATATTGTTTATGATCCACACTTGAGGAGAATTGGGTTCCTTTGATAAGGTTAGGGCAGGTATTACAATCTCTACTTCCACATTTGAAAACGCCCTTTTTAGATAGCCAATCCCCTGAAGGAGTACCTTTAGTATCTGAGACCAAACTAGGAGCAAGTACCTTCCCTAATGTCTTAGGTTTTTTTGGGACATACCTAAAGTTTTTAACAAAAGGTTTGAGGATGTCATCTCCCAATAATAAATGGGAATGTTTCTTTAAGATTTTAACCACTGCATTGTAATGCATAGAGTACTCAGTAGTAAAGACTATAGTATCATTAGTGCCTAATTCAGGCTTATCTTTATTGTTAGTGGGTTTGCTCTTATCATTTTTTACTGCAAGTCTAGATTGTTCAAGCTTTTTTGGATTGTAGCCTCTCTTGATTAACCTCTCTTTCAGTTCTAAAGACTGCATTTCATAGATTAAGTCACTCTTTGTATTCCTACGTAGCCTGATAAACTGCCCTCTTGGTATGGCTTTTTGACATGTTCTGGATGCTGGGATGCCGCATGCAAAATGGTGTTTCCTGCTACTGGTTTTCTGTATGTTTGAGTGACAATTTGGTTATCTGTGATTTTCAATGTTAAATCTAAGTAATTGATCTGCTGCCTGCTTTGTTCGCCTGTAAATTGCAGACCCATCAAATTATCACTTAGATAAAACAATAAATCATCCAAAATAACAGCTTTCTTATATTATTAACCCCTAATCTGCCGATCCGGACACCGCCGCCACCTACATTATACTTATGAACCCCTAATCTGCTGCCCCCAACATCGCCGACACCTACATTATATTTATTAACCCCTATGTCGCCGCCACCTACCTACATTTATTAACCCCTAATCTTCCGCCCCCAACGCCGCCGCCACTATATTAAAGTTATTAACCCCTAAACCTAAGTCTAACCCTAAACCTAACACCCCCTAACTTAAATATAATTAAAAGAAATCTAAATAAAATTACTATAATTAACTAAATTATTCCTATTTAAAACTAAATACTTACCTGTAAAATAAACCCTAAGCTAGCTACAATATAACTAGTTACATTGTAGCTAGCTTAGGGTTTATTTTTATTTTACAGGCAAGTTTGTATTTATTTTAACTTGGTAGAATAGTTAATAAATAGTTAATAACTATTTACTAACTACCTAGCTAAAATAAATACAAATTTACCTGTAAAATAAAACCTAACCTAAGTTACAATTACACCTAACACTACACTATAATTAAATTAATTCCCTAAATTAAATACAATTAAATAAAATTATTACAAAGTACAAAAAAAACAAACAAACATTAAATTACAGAAAATAATAAACAAATTATAAGATTTTGAAGCTAAACTAATTGCACCTAATCTAATCCCTCTAACAGAATAACCCCCCCCCCAAATAAAAAAAAAAAAGTCCTACCCTACACTAAATTACAAATAGCCCTTAAAAGGGCCTTTTGCGGGGCATTGCCCCAAAGTAATCAGCTCTCTTACCTGTAAAAAAAATTACAAATCCCCCCCAACATTAAAACCCACCACCCACACAACCAACCCAATCAGCCAATAGGATTGAGCTTGCATTCTATTGGCTGATTGGATCAGCCAATAGGATTGAACTTCAATCCTATTGGCTGATTGCATCAGCCAATAGGAATTTTTCTACCTTAATTCCGATTGGCTGATAGAATTCTATCTGCCAATTGGAATTGAAGGGACGCCATCTTGTATTACGTCACTTAAAGGTACCTTCATTCTGTGTTAGCCATCGATTGAAGAGGATGCTCCGCGTCGGATGTCTTGAAGATGGACCCGCTCCGCGCCTGATGGATGAAGATAGAAGATGCCTTCTGGATGAAGACTTCTGCCCGTCTGGAGGACCACTTCTCCCAGCTTCGTTGAGGACTTCGACCCGGTTAGGTGAAGACTTCTCCCGGTAAGGTGTTCTACAAGGGGTTAGTGTTGTTTTTTCTTAAGGGGGTATTGCGTGAGTTTTAGAGTAGGGTTGGTTGTGTGGGTGGTGGGTTTTAATGTTGGGGGGGGATTTGTAATTTTTTTTTACAGGTAAGAGAGCTGATTACTTTGGGGCAATGCCCCGCAAAAGGCCCTTTTAAGGGCTATTTGTAATTTAGTGTAGGGTAGGGCTTTTTTTATTTTGGGGGGCTTTTTTATTTTGTTAGGGGGATTAGATTAGGTGTAATTAGTTTAAAAATCTTGTAATTTGTTTATTATTTTCTGTAATTTAGTGGGGGGGGGTTGTACTTTAGATAATTGTATTTAATTGTATTTAATTTAGGGAATTAATTTAATTATAGTGTAGTGTTAGGTGTAATTGTAACTTAGGTTAGGTTTTATTTTACAGGTAACTTTGTATTTATTTTAGCTAGGTAGTTATTAAATAGTTAATAACTATTTAGTAACTATTCTACCTAGTTAAAATAAATACTAACTTGCCTGTAAAATAAAAATAAACCCTAAGCTAGCTACAATGTAACTATTAGTTATATTGTAGCTATCTTAGGGTTTGTTTTATAGGTAAGTATTTAGATTTAAATAGGAATTATTTAGTTAATGATAGGAATTTTATTTAGATTTATTTAAATTATATTTAAGTTAGGGGGGGTTAGACTTAGATTTAGGGGTTAATAACTTTAGTATAGTGGTGGCGACGTTGGGGGTGGCAGATTAGGGGTTAATAAATTTAGGTAGGTGTTGACGATGCTAGGGATGGCAGATTAGGGGTTAATAATATTTAACTAATGTTTGTGAGGCTGAGTGCCGCAGTTTAGGGGTTAATATATTTATTATAGTGGCGGCGACGTCCGGTTCAGCAGATTAGGGATTAAAAATTTAATTTTAGTGTTTGCGATGCGGGAGGGCCTCGGTTTAGGGGTTAATAGGTAGTTTATGGATGTTAGTGTACTTTTTAGCACTTTAGTTTAGAGTTTTATGCTACGGCGTTGTAGTGTAAAACTCTTAACTACTGACTTTAAAATGCGGTACCAGTCTTGACAGGAGAGGGTCTACCGCTCACTTTTTGTCAGACTCGTAATACTGGCGCTATGCAAGTCCCATTGAAAAAATAGGATACGCAATTGACGTAAGTGGATTTGCAGTATTTCCAAGTCTGGCCAAAAAAGTGAGCGGTACACCTGTACCTGCAAGACTCGTAATACCGGCGGGCATTAAAAAGCAGCGTTAGGACCGGCCAATGCTGCATTTTAAGCCTAACGCACAACTCGTAATCTAGCTGATAGCTTTGCTGCACAACTAGTAATAAAATAACATGCTCTAACAAATTCCAGCAGTGGGGGGCCAACTTCCTAAAGCATGGGGGCCGCAGACCAATATTTTAGAAGCCTTAAGGGGCACATATTAATTTATGGATATCAAAAGACAAATAATAAATTTCCTTAAAATTTCTAGTGCTGCAGTGACAGATTTATGTAATGTTACAGGGTACCTTCTATCTGAAGTTCTCCCCTTCAGTGGGCTCATTTGGGTTTGTAGACTATACGGAAGTCCCAAATGCACATATAATTGGTTCCACAAAAACGATGTCACACATTCACAGTTCAACTTTTTCACTGAGGCCGCAAAAACTATTCAAAGGGCTGCAAATTGCCCAGGGGCCACCAGTTGGCCATCCATGAGTTAGATCATTTCATTTTATCACTATAATGGCCTTTTAATGTACGATCTATAGCAAACATCCTCAAACTTGGCCTTTGAGAGGTTTTGGAACTACATTTCCATGATGCTCAGCCAGCATATCAGCTGGCTGAGTATCATGGGAAATTAAGTTACAAAACCTCTGGAGGGCCAAGTTTGAGGCTGTCTGATCCTTTGAGATGAATAAGTGGCTTTCATGTTGCAATTTGGGCACTCAGGCTCAAAAAGGTTTGCCATCACTAATCTATGGTATATCAGTCAATAAGATGCTGGGATTGTGATCTTATTGGGCTACATTTAAGACGTTGTATACATCAGAGCCTTTGCAGTGCAGGCGCACTCATGTGAGCTTGCATACGCATGTTAAGAATCATCAGTCGTATGACTGTTCCTTCTTAACCCCTCTGCCACCTCAGCTGTAGCAGACCACCTCTGACTCGGACTGATCTGTCCAGGGTGATTGACAGGACCTCATGTGAGAGCAGTGGGCAGGATTGCACAAGTAGGGTCTTGTGCAATCATAACTTACAAGCATTGCTGGTGGCAAGCTCAGTCAGACAGGTTCCCTGTTTGGGAACATAGTTATTCTGCAGCTTAATAAATGGAGGCCATTCTAATAGATCATATTATATAGCCAGCATTTTATACTGGGTGCTGCCATCTTGGAGCACGCATATTGTTGCTTCTGTGACAGAAGCAGTGCACTTTCACAGTTCTGTTTTATTTCATTTAATTTTATTAGCATTATGAGGTTTGCAAGGAACTACAAGTTACATGATTAGTGAATCAAATAACATTTATTTAGTGTTTTGCATTTTGAACACCTTAAGGACCATGGGGTTTGCGATACTAATATTGTGGTTTTGCCGCCAGTGGCGGGACCCGCTCTATTATAATCAAGGAAACCCTTAATGACTGGAGACATACATGGTAAGTTGCACTCCTTAAGGGGTTAAACTGTGTATTTGATAGGAGATATGTGTTATGTGTTCAACATTATAACATAATAAGATTAAGAAATGTATAGTATATTGATCTGTGCCTTACCTGCGTCTGGAGTCTGATCAAATATTAAGGATGATATCAAGTTTCCCCAAACACCAGATGATTGGAAAAGTAAAAAGAATAGTCCAAAGTATTGATTGACAATATCCTTTGCAACCTTTCCAGCTTTCTCTGCATATCTGTTTCCACTCTCTGTAACATATGTGCATTTTGCAGCCCACAAGGGAGCTCCTCCAAATCCCAAAATCAAAGATGTGGGAATGAGTGTGTACCTTAAAATGTAAACATATGGATTTAACGTATCATAATTCACTTCAAACTGTCAAAATACAATCTTTTTTTTTTAAATATATATATATATATTTGACATTTTAATAACAAAACGTTAAATAAATTAAAAACATTTAGGTCAAAACTAAAACTAATGGTAAATTATGGATAAACTAGTGTGGCAACCGTCTGCTCATATATTTCTTTAGCAAGATGTACCGAGTCCACGGATTCATCCTAACTTGTGGGATATTGTCCTTCCTGACAGGAAGTAGCAAAGAGAGCACCACAGCAGAGCTGTCTATATAGCTCCCCCCTTAACCCCACCCCCCATTCATTCTCTTTGCTGGCTCTAAGCAGGAAGGGTAAAGAGAAGAGGTGTTAAACTGTTAGTTTTATTTTATCTTCAATCAAGTGTTTGTTATTTTTAAATGGTACCGGTGTTGTACTATTTACTCTCAGGCAGGACATAGATGAAGATTTCTGCCTGGAGGATGATGATCTTAGCATTTGTAACTAAGGTCCACTGCTGTTCCCATAGAAGCTGAGGAGTACCGGAAAACTTCAGTGTGAGGAACGGTTTCTTGCTATACAGCAATGAGGTATGTTCAGTCATATTTTCTGCAGTGACTGTGTTAACTCAGAAAGGCTGACAGTGTCCCCATTAGGGGAAGGGTAAGCAGTAATCCTAGTGTTATCAGAGGTTTATACTAGCTTGCATAAAGGGTTAATTTTTTGTGGGCACTCAGTTTGTTATGTGAATTTGGGACAAACGTTTTTGTGTCTGGGAGTAACGTTTTCTGTTTTTATGGGACATTTGCTTGAGGGTTCTTTTGGGTTGTTTATAACCCACATGGCTTTCAGGCAGGGTTTGTTAGTTTTGTGTAGGCCCCAGCAACATCGAGTGAGGTGGGCGGGGCCTACATTTACAAGCAGCAAGCAACTTCTCCTGAGGTCCTGAGAGTCTTCTGAGGGACTTATTAAAGCTTTAAACCCCATATTATCACTTCCTAAGGGCAGGTAGGGCCACAGCAGAGCTGTGGCAAGGTGCTTTAGTGTGTTTTAACCGGTTTTAGACACTTATCAATCCGTTTTTTTCATTTGGGGGTCTATTGCTTGGTTACTTGTGGTGCAATCCTTCTAAAGCTTAGTGGGTGTACTGTTAAAATTTCGGAATTTTTGAAGCAATTTTAACCTGTTTTGCAGTTTGTGTATGCCTTTTTTTTCTTTTAAAGGTACAGTTTTTGCAAATTGTGTTTTTTCATTAAATAAAGTGTTTTTCAAGCTTGCTTGCTTCATTACTAGCCTGTTAAACATGTCTGACACTGAGGAAACTCATTGTTCAATTTGTTTAGAAGCCATTGTGGAACCCCCTCTAAGAATGTGTCCCAATTGTACTGATATGTCTATAAATTGCAAACAGCATATTTTGACTTATAAGAATTTGGCATTAAATGATTCTCAGACAGAAGTAAATCAGGTTTCGCCATCTAGTTCTCCCCAAGTGTCACAACCAGTTACGCCCGCACAAGCGACGCCAAGTACTTCTAGTGCGTCTAATTCTTTCACCTTGCAATATATGGCTTCAGTTATGAATACTACCCTCACAGAGGTTTTATCTAAACTGCCAGGGTTGCAAGGGAAGTGCAGTAGCTCTGGGTTAAGAACAAATGCTGAGCCTTCTGACGCTTTAGTAGCCGTATCCGATATTGCCTCACAATGTTCTGAGGTAAGGATGAGGGATTTGCTGTCTGAGGGAGAGATTTCTGATTCAGGAAAAATGTTCCCTCAGACAGATTCAGATATGACGGCATTTAAATTTAAGCTAGAGCACCTCCGTTTATTGCTCAGGGAGGTTTTAGCTACTCTGGATGATTGTGACCCTATTGTCGTTCCAGAGAAATTGTGTAAAATGGACAAATATTTAGAGGTTCCTGTTTACACTGATGTTGTTCCGGTCCCTAAGAGGATTTCGGACATTGTTACTAAGGAGTGGGATAGACCAGGTATTCCGTTCACTCCCCCTCCTGTTTTTAAGAAAATGTTCCCCATTTTTGACACCATAAAGGACTCATGGCAGACGGTCCCTATGGTGGAGGGAGCTATTTCTACTCTGGCTAAACGTACAACTATACCTATTGAAGACAGTTGTGCTTTCATTGATCCTATGGATAAAAAGTTAGAGGGTCTCCTAAAGAAATTTTTTGTTCATCCGGGTTTTCTTCTTCAACCTATAGCGTGCATTGTTCTGGTAACAACTGCAGCTGCTTTTTGGTTTGAGGCTCTAGAAGAGGCTCTTCAGATGGAGACCCCACTAGATGATATTTTGGACAGAATTAAGGCCCTTAAGTTGGCTAATTCTTTTATTACAGACGCCGCTTTTCATCTTGCTAAGTTAGCGGCAAAGAATTCAGGTTTTGCCATTAAGCGTTATGGCTTAAGTCCTGGTCAGCTGATGTGTCATCTAAATCTAAGCTTTTGACCATCCCTTTCAAAGGTAAGACCCTATTCGGGCCTGCACTGAAAGAGATCATTTCAGACATCACTGGAGGGAAGGGTCATGCCCTCCCTCAAAATAAGTCAAATAAGACAAGGACCAAACAAAATAATTTTCGTTCCTTTCGAAACTTCAAGGGTGGTCCCACTTCCTCTTCCCCTGCTGCAAAGCAAGAGGGGAACTTTGCTCAATCCAAGCCAACCTGGAGACCTAACCAGGCTTGGAACAAGGGTAAACAGGCCTTAAAGCCTGCTGCTGCCACTAAGACAGCATGAAGGGGTAGCCCCTGATCCGGGACCGGATCAAGTAGGGGGCAAACTTTCTCTCTTTGCTCAGGCCTGGGCAAGAGATGTTCAGGACTCCTGGGCTATAGAAATTTTAACCCAGGGGTATCTCCTAGATTTCAAAGATTCTCCTCCATGGGGGAGGTTCCATCTTTCTCAATTGTCTGTAAACCAGACAAAAGAGAGGCGTTCTTACGCTGTGTAGAAGACCTTTTTACCATGGGAGTGATCTGCCCAGTTCCAAAAACAGAACAGGGGCAAGGTTTCTACTCCAATCTGTTTGTGGTTCTCAAAAAAAAGGGAACCTTCAGACCAATTCTAGATCTCAAGATCCTAAACCAATTCCTAAGAGTTCCATCCTTCAAGATGGAGACCATTCGGACTATTTTACCAATGATCCAGGAGGGTCAATATATGACTACCGTGGATCTAAAGGATGCATATCTACACATTCCTATCCACAAAGATCATCACCAGTTCCTCAGGTTTGCCTTTCTGGAAAGGCATTACCAGTTTTTGGCTCTTCCCTTCAGGTTGGACACGGTGCCAAGAATCTTCACAAAGGTGCTAGGGTCCCTTCTGGCGGTCCTAAGGCCGAGGGGCATAGCAGTGGCGTCTTATCTAGACGACATCTTATTTCAAGCATCGACTTTCCAACTTGCCAAGTCTCACACGGACTTAGTGTTGGCCTTTCTAAGATCTCATGGGTGGAAGGTGAACGTGAAAAAGAGTTCTCTTATTCCTCTCACAAGAATTCCATTCCTGGGAACTCTGATAGATTCGGTGGACATGAAAATATTTCTGATGGAGGTCAGGAAATCAAAGATTTTAACCACCTGCCGAGCTCTTCATTCCATTCCTCGGCCGTCAATGGCTCAGTGTATGGAGGTAATCGGACTTATGGTAGCGGCAATGGACATAGTTCCGTTTGCTCGCTTGCATCTCAGACCACTGCAACTATGCATACTCAAACAGTGGAATGGGGATTATGCAGATTTATCTCCTCAGATAATTCTGGATCAAGAGACCAGAGACTCTCTAATTTGGTGGTTGTCACAGGATCACCTGTCCAGGGGAATGTGTTTCCGCAGGCCAGCGTGGGTTATTGTGACGACGGATGCCAGCCTACTGGGCTGGGGTGCAGTCTGGAATTCCCTGAAAGCACAGGGTTTGTGAACTCAGGAGGAGGCCCTCCTACCGATAAATATTCTGGAATTAAGAGCGATATTCAATGCTCTTCAGGCGTGGCCTCAGCTGACTTCGGCCAGATTCATCAGGTTTCAGTCGGACAACATCACGACTGTAGCTTATATCAATCATCAGGGGGGAACAAGGAGTTCCTTGGCGATGATAGAAGTTTCCAGGATAATCCAATGGGCAGAGACTCTTGCCATCTATCAGCGATCTATATCCCAGGGGTGGAGGACTGGGAGGCAGACTTTTCATCCGGGGGAATGGGAGCTCCATCCGGAGGTGTTTGCTCAACTGGTTCAGCTATGGGGCACACCAGAATTGTATATGATGGCGTCTCGTCAGAACGCCAAACTTCCTTGTTACGGATCCAGGTCAAGGGATCCTCAGGCAGTACTGATAGATGCTCTAGCAGTACCCTGGTCGTTCAACCTGGCTTATGTGTTTCCACCATTCCCTTTCCTTCCGCGTCTGATTGCCAGAATCAAACAGGAGAGAGCTTCAGTGATTTTGATAGCGCCTGCGTGTCCACGCAGGACTTGATATGCAGACCTGGTGGACATGTCATCTCTGCCACCATGGACTCTGCCACTGAGATGGGACCTTTTGATTCAAAGTCCATTCAAGCATCCAAATCTAATTTCTCTGCAACTGACTGCTTGGAGATTGAAAGCTTGATTTTATCAAAGCGGGGTTTCTCTGAGTCGGTCATAGATACCTTGATTCAGGCTCGAAAGCCTGTCACCATGAAGATCTATCATAAGATATGGCGTAAATATCTTTTTTGGTGTGAATCCAAAGGCTACTCATTGAGTAAGATCAGGATTCCTAGGATTTTGTCTTTTCTCCAAGAAGGATTGGAGAAAGGATTGTTCGCTAGTTCCTTAAAGGGACAGATATCTGCTTTGTCTATTCTGTTGCACAAGCGCCTGGCAGATGTCCCAGACGTTCGGGCTTTTTGTCAGGCTTTAGTTAAAATTAAGCCTGTGTTTAAACCTGTTGCTCCGCCATGGAGTCTCAATTTAGTTCTTAAAGTTCTTCAGGGGGTTCCGTTTGAACCCATGCATTCCATAGATATTAAGCTTCTATCTTGGAAAGTTCTATTTCTAGTTGCTATCTCTTCAGCTTGAAGAGTTTCTGAACTATCTGCATTACAATGTGACTCGCCTTATCTTGTTTTCCATGCTGATAAGGTGGTTTTGCGTACCAAACCTGGGTTCCTCCCTAAGGTTGTTTCTAACAGGAATATCAATCAGGAAATTGTTATTCCTTCTCTGTGTCCTAATCCTTCTTCTAAGAAGGACCGTCTGTTGCACAACTTGGACGTGGTTCGTGCCTTGAAGTTTAATTTGCAGGCAACCAAAGATTTTCGCCAATCATCTACTTTGTTTGTTGTCTATGCTGGAAAGCGTAGAGGTCAAAAGGCTACGGCTACCTCTCTTTCCTTTTGGCTGAAAAGCATCATCCGTTTGGCTTTTGAGACTGCTGGACAGCAGCCTCCTGAAAGAATTACAGCTCACCCCACTACAGTGGTGGCTTCCACATGGGCTTTTAAAAATGATGCTTCTGTTGAACAGATTTGTAAGGCTGCGATTTGGTCTTCGCTTCATAACTTTTCCAAATTTTCCAAATTTGATACTTTTGCTTTTTCGGATGCTATTTTTGGGAGAAAGGTTTTGCAAGCAGTGGTGCCTTCCGTTTAGGTTCCTATCTTGTCCCTCCCTTCATCCGTGTCCTAAAGCTTTGGTATTGGTATCCCACAAGTTAGGATGAATCCGTGGACTCGGTACATCTTGCAAAAGAAAACAGAATTTATGCTTACCTGATAAATTTCTTTCATTTGTGATGTACCGAGTCCACAGCCCGCCCTGTCTATTCAAGACAGATAGTATTTTTTATGTAAACTTCAGTCACCTCTGCACCTTATAGTTTCTCCTTTTCTTCCTTGGCCTTCGGTCGAATGACTGGGGGGTGGAGTTAAGGGGGGAGCTATATAGACAGCTCTGCTGTGGTGCTCTCTTTGCTTCTTCCTGTCAGGAAGGACAATATCCCACAAGTTAGGATGAATCTGTTGACTCAGTACATCGCAAAAGAAAGAAATTTATCAGGTAAGCATAAATTCTGTTTATGTTCTAGTGGATTTTTCTAATATACAGATATTATTATTATTATTTTTTTCATTCTAAATATCACAAAAAGTTGAAGTTAAAATAAAAGGTTATATACTAAAAGCACAACATTTTGTAAATATCTTTCCACTGAATCAAATGTGTAAAGAAAAACTATCTTGGCAAAACCTAGTAACACTTACCAACAAATATGGACATCTTTAGTATGACCAGGGAGAAAACACCAAATCTAAAACCCAAAATAAGACTCCCCTTCTCATTGCTATGACCCATATTATGTCCTTCAGGCAGATGGACAGAAACCACTAGCCTTAAACAATTCCCTACCCATACCAGTATTATATTTTGTATTATTTATATTAATTTCATTTGAATTATTAGGGTATTGAGATAAAAGGGAAATTGTGGTGCATGTGTGACCTTTGGCCATTATTAGCATACAAAAAGTTAAAAAAAAAAAAAGGATTCAAAATGTAATTGAAACATAGGTCTTATAATATATGTACTCTGATATACCTGCTATGACTTAATTGCCAAATATGTGTAATGTTTTTTTGATTTGGTCAAATTTCTGCAATTCTGTTTTGTAAATTGAGAATTTTTCAATAAAAAAACATTTTAAACTAAAAAAAAGAAAACCAAAGAAAAGGAATCTTCACTGGCTATGGTTAATGTGATATCTCCAAAACTGATTATGGTGACAGTAATCCTGAAATATTGATATCATCATATTGTAACTGCACTGTTCCTCACCCCTTTTCTCAAATTCAACATGGGAGGAAAAAACCTTTTTGCATTTGTTAACCTTCTCCTGTGCTAAGAACTTCCAAAAAGGTCCATGTTACTCTTATTAAAAAGCTCTGGAAGAGAAGGCATCCTCTAGGTAGGTAACGGTCAATAATCATGAGATTAATAATGGTTTAACAAGTGGTGTGCTTGACCATAGGTTCCAAGACCCTAAACTGCAGCAAAATATTATTTGGTTTTAAATGTGTTGGAACTTAGAACAGTTTCTCCAATATAACATTTCAGGATTATCATGGAGAATATAGAACTAGAGGTAATAAAAAAAAAAAAAAAGTAAAGTCATTTTCTATATTAGTACAAAAAAAACATTTCAAGTCCTCTGTTGTTGCAAGAACTCAAAATAAGGGCTTGGTTCCATTGAGTCAGTAAAAATGGAGCCATAAGCTACCAAAGCGTTCTACAGTTAAAAGTAGTTTATGGCTCTATTTTAGTACCAGCTTTCCATTTAAATATTTTGTGCAGTGTGCAGTCACTCTTTTTGTGTAGGTGTAAGTTAACGTTGTGTTAAAGGGACACTGAACCCAATTTTTTTATTTAGATAGAACATGCAATTTTAAGCAACTTTCTAATTTACTCCTATTATATATTATACATTTTTCTTTGTTCTCTTGTTATCTTTATTTAACCCCTTAATGACCACAGCACTTTTCCATTTTCTGTCCGTTTGGGACCAAGGCTATTTTTACATTTTTGGGGTGTTTGTGTTTAGCTGTCATTTTCTTCTTACTCATTTACTGTACCCACACATATTATATACCGTTTTTCTCGCCATTAAATGGACTTTCTAAAGATACCATTATTTTCATCATATCATATAATTTACTATAAAAAAAATGATAAAATATGAGGAAAAATGGAAAAAAACCACACTTTTTCTAACTTTGAACCCCAAAATCTGTTACATATCTAAAACCACCAAAAAACAACCATGCTAAATAGTTTCAAAATTTTGTCCTGAGTTTAGAAATACCCAATGTTAACATGTTCTTTGCTTTTTTTGCAAGTTATAGGGCCATAAATACAAGTAGCACTTTGCTATTTCCAAACCATTTTTCTTCCAAAATTAGCGCTAGTTACATTAGAACACTAATATCTTTCAGGAATCCCTGAATATCCCTTGACATGTATATATTTTTTTTTAGTAGACATCCCAAAGTATTGATCTAGGCCAATTTTGGTATATTTCATACCACCATTTCACCGCCAAATGCGATCAAATACAAAAAATCGTTCACTTTTTCACAAATTTTTTCACAAACTTTCGGTTTCTCACTGAAATTATTTACAAACAACTTGTGCAATTATGGCATAAATGGTTGTAAATTCTTCTCTGGGATCCCCTTTGTTCAGAAATAGCAGACATATATGGCTTTGGCGTTGCTTTTTGGTAATTAGAAGGCCGCTAAATGCCACTGCGCACCACAAGTGTATTATGCCCAGCAGTTAAGGGGTTAATTAGGGAGCTTTTAGGGAGCTTGTAGGGTTATTTTTAGCTTTAGTGTAGTGTAGTAGACAACCCCAAGTATTGATCTAGGCACATTTTGGTATATTTCATGCCACCATTTCACCGCCAAATGCGATCAAATTTTAGGTTTCTCACTGAAATCATTTACAAAAAACTTGTGCAATTATGGCACAAATGGTTGTAAATGCTTGTCTGGGATCCCCTTTGTTCAGAAATAGCAGACATATATGACTTTGGCGTTGCTTTCTGGCAATTAGAAGGCCGCTAAATCCTGCTGCGCCTCACACGTGTATTATGGCTAGCAGTGAAGGGGTTAATTAGGGAGTTTGTAGGGAGCTTGCAGGGTTAATTTTAGCTTTAGTGTAGAGATCAGCCTCCCATCTGACACATCCCACCCCCTGATCCCTCCCAAACAGCTCCCTTCCCTCCCCCACCCCACAATTGTCCCCGCCATCTTAAGTACTGGCAGAAAGTCTGCCAGTACTAAAATAAAAGGGTTTTTTAAAAAAAAATATTTTTTTTTAGCATACTTACATATGCTACTGTGTAGGATCCCCCCCTTAGCCCCCAGCCTCCCTGATCCCCCCCAAAACCGCTCTCTAACCCTCCCCTCTGCCTTATTGGGGGCCATCTTGGGTACTGGCAGCTGTCTGCCAGTACCCAGTTTGCAATAAAAAGTGCTTTTTTGTTTATTTTTTTTTTCTGTAGTGTAGCTTCCCCAACCCCCCCCCCACAGACAAACCCCCACCACCTTGCTGATCGTATTATTATTTTTTTACATTTTTGACATTTTTTATTTTCAGCATTTTCTCTAGTGTAGCGGTTCCCACCCGCTCCCTCCCCGTGCACGCGCCCGCCCCCACCCTCCCGTGCACGCGCGCGTGCCTGTGCGTGCCCCCAGCCACCCCCGCCCACAATCCCTCCCCCCTTCACATAACCAGGGCCATCGATGGCCGCCACCCGCCTCCCGGTCCGGCTCCCACCCACCAACGCAGCAAGCCACCGATCTCCGGTGCAGAGAGGGCCACAGAGTCGCTCTCTCTGCACCGGATGGCTTAAAAAGGTTATTGCAGGATGCCTCCATATCGAGGCATCACTGCAATAACCGGAAAGCATCTGGAAGCGAGCAGGATCGCTTCCAGCTGCTTTCCACACTGAGGACGTGCAGGGTACGTTCTCAGGCGTTAATTGCCTTTTTTCTGAGGACGTACCCTGCACGTCCTCAGTCGTTAAGGGGTTAAAAAAGAAGGCATCTAAGCTTTTTTTTTTTTGGTTCAGGAATCTGGATAGCACTTTTTTCAGCAAGAACAACCCAGGTTGTTCACCAAAAATGGGCCAGCATCTAAACTTACATTATTGCATTTCAAATAAAGATACCAAGAGAATGAAGAAAATTTGATAATAGGAGTAAATTAGAAAGTTGCTTAAAATTGCATGCTCTATCTGAATCACGGAAGAAAAAAATTTGGGGTTTAGTGTCCCTTTAACGATTTCATTCAATGTCGTATTTCTGGAAAATGGCACCATAACAAGTTAATTGCTATGATAAACCGACCTTACACTATACATTTTATGTTTAATGCGTACACTTCTTATATGTGAGTTCTAGAGAGAAACAAAATCGGATACATTTAATTTTTTTTTTGTTTTAGTATATTTTACAATTTATTGATATATTCATTATTTAGTGCTGCCCTATGCATAGGTCTAGTTGGAATTTGGAGATATGTGCTTGAATATATTTTCATATGTAAATGCATATTGATATCTATATAAGAACATAACTGCAACTATTCAGTGAAAGCATAGAAAAGCCTGTATGGTCATTGTATATCTTGATGCATTCGCTGTACACCTGGTAATAGGGATAATCACCCATTGTGTGCTGATCTCATTAACCTTATAGATAGTGTTATACCTAGCACCATTTTGATTTCTGGGGCCATTGTGCCCTTTTTTTGGAAGCAGAGTATTTTTGTGTCTGTTTGGTGTTTATTTTTCTCTAATGGTTTTTAGTGTGTCTATGTTTTACACTTATAATACAAGTTAAGTTTCAATTTTAAAGAGTTTCTAATTTCCTACCCTCTTTTCTATATTTGTATTGTATTATATACCCCCGGTATATTGTACACAAGTGTGCCAGTATTTGATTTTTATCTTTCTTTTTTACATATGGACTCCACTGATTACCTTTGTCCAATTTGAGTATGATTTGTTTACAACTACTCACTCCCTTTCTTTTATCAAGTTATTTATCTAGGAGCTAACATTTCAGCTATTCCCAGTTCCTTTGATACAGTGCCACATGAAAGATGAATGCACAAAATTAAACGCCTTTGCAAACTCCAAGTATATTCCATCAACTGAGTTCCCTTTATCTATATTATTACTTACTTCCTCATAGAATCTATTTAGATTAGTTTGACATAATGTATTTCTCATAAAACCATGCTGATTTGAATTTATAATTTTGTTCATACTAATATACTCATCAATATATTCCCTTATAATCCCTTCAAGTATCTTCTCCACTATCGATGTGAGACTAACTGGTCTATAGCTTCCTGGATCAGCCCTGTTTCCCTTTTTTAAAAAGTGGCACCACATCAGCTTTACACTGATATATATTTTACCAAAAAAATCATTATATATATATATATATATATATATATATATATATATATATATATATATATATATATATATATGTATGTGTGTGTGTGTGTGTGTGTGTGTGTGTATTATACTTAAATAGAAATATTTATTTAAGAATAAATAAAACATAGTCTATTTGAAGAACATTGGAATGTGAAATATTCATATTTTGTGTCAGGCTTAGTGATCTTGAATAAATTTGGTTCGGTTAGTGCGAGAGTATACGTGTTAGTTGCTTTTTTTTTTGCAGTTTGAGCACTCCATTAAAGTCTATGGGAAATACTTTAACGCGGTTTCTATATTCGAAGTTCAACTTTTTGCGTTTGTTGAGTTTTCACTCACACGCAAACGTTTAACTTTCAACTTGTAATACAAGCGCAATCCGATGCACACAAAAAAAGCCCCAGTTCTAGGACATTCTAAAGTCTAAGGCATTCTAACATCTGCATTTCCGATAGTGCGGGTGCACAGTAAAATTAATGTCAGATATAGGTTTTGTGCTAAGGCAATGGTGCGCTGTGCCAATGGTGCACAAGTAAATGCGTTAATGTAGTTCTGTGCTATACAATTAGTAATAATAAGGGTGCACTTAAAGATTCGAAAAGCACTAAATGCTACAGTGGTCTTTTAGATTTTGCTTGTTTAAAATTCAGAGTAAGTGGATTGTCTCTTTATTCTATTGTATGTAATGGTCCTTTAAAGGGACAGTTTACTCCACAATTGTTATTGTTTAAAAAGATAGATATTCACTTTATTACCTATTCCCCAGTTTTGCATAACCAAAACTGTGATATATATATATATATATATATATATATATATATATATATATATATATATATATATATATATATATATATATATAAAAGAGATAAGGAAGGCACTCACTGGTCTTTTAATCAAATAATAATTTTAATCAAGCGTGACGTTTCAGGGACTCACTCCCCTTCCTCAGACAAACCCAAATAAACAGCAATTGAAAATATATAGCCAAACAAACCCCTCCCCCAGTGAAAATTGCGCCAAAAATGGTTGCCATAGTGATCCTCAACAAAAAATTTTTCACAAATCAAGTGCAATAATAATCAGATGCTCATCTCAAAAGCAATATATGGACAATAAACAAATGATAAAATAATTGATATCCAAAGGTGTATATACCCTACAAACATGCTAATGTACATAAAATGTTGGAATACAATATAGGTGCAAAACATACAAATAAATCAATCAATAGTACATTGCATTTTACCTGTGTTGCAAATAAAGTGTCCCCTAACGTATATTCTTAATAGAGGTGTGTTGTGTAATGTTGTGAATTTAATATCCATACAATGTGCACTTGTGGTAAAATATAAAAATATATAATATATAATCAGCCTAATGGACACAGAGCAGGTTAAATCTTCAATATCAAACTGCACATATTAAGTAATAGCAAGGTCTGAGGGGAACTATAATCCTTAAAAACATCAATAGACCTTAATACTGTCATATGGACTACGGCTAGCAAGCCCAGAGTTAAAACATGGTCAGTATTAGTTTACATGATAACAGTATTGTTATAGGAGTGTAAACCAGATGCAATCATAGTAATCCATATATGTGCACCAAATATTAACTGTGTATAAGGTACCTGGTGTGAGTAGGTCCAGGAGTGACAAATGTTAAATCCTAAACACACACCCTGCGGCTAAGTGTGCTGACGTCATCCATGCGACCTAACCACACAGTATAAAAGGTTGCCATGACAACGGTACATAAACAACTATGGCGAATGGCTATGCACACATTAAAGCTTCAAATTGCCGGAAAAGAGCCTTGGCAAACGGCCCAAAATTAGAGGCTATACTGAAACAAAGTATCTAGTGAAAGGCCATCTATAAAAGTTAAAGACAACTCCACATCATAAAGCCACTATGTGCACCTACTGTATGCTCCACAAAGTATACATATCACACCCCAGACAAAACGAAGATGGATGCCTACAGATCCACATATGGTGTCTGCACAAGAAGCAGAGTATATCACAAATAAATACATAGAAAAAGACATGCTCAACACAATACAAATGTAAAGAACATAAAAGAACATCACATAAGTGAATATCACAGAAGAAAAACATAAAATATAAGATGACATAAGCAAACATAAAATATAAAAAGGAATAAAACTAAGATAAAGGTGAAAGAGGAAATAAAGTGGAAGTGAAAAACGAAATAAAAATGAAATAAATAAATATAATGATAAAAATAAAAAATAAAAATAAATAAAGATACCCCAGTGAAGAAACATGATCAAAGCCATGGAAAGAAACCAAATAAGCAAAAGGAGAATAGATAACATAAAATAAATAAAATAAAGTGAATTAAATAGGACCAAAGAATAAAACCAAAATTTAGTACCAAAAATAATAATGGGACAGAATAAAAATAAAAGAAATAAAACCAAAAAATAAGTATAAACTGGACTGAGGTGGATACATACAAAATAAAGTGAACACCAGGGAAAGAAGAAACATGAATAATGAGAAGAACCACAGCGGACGGGGGAAAGAAAGAGAAAAAAGGAGACGCCTGCAAGAAAAAGACAAAAGAAGAAAGCGGAGAAAAAAAAAAAAGGAAGGGAGAAATTAAAATGTAGAAGCAGGAGTGAGACATATAAATGGATCATAGACTCTCACAGGCCGAGCTATATTGGTGTAATTAGTCCATCAGCTGTATAGTTCTGCTCAGGCAAAGGTTCTTCACAGTCATCCACTTCAGTTAAAGAAAACAGTGCCAATCCAGGTTCACGGTCAGTCCCCTCGGACGTATGGTATTTAATTTGAATATCCACTTGGATTCTAGTTGTAATAATTTTCGGTCTCTGTCCCCTCCTCTTGGGGGGATGGGAACATGGTCAATAATCTTGAACCTTAGGTCCTGTACACTATGTCCGCTAGTTGCAAAATGATGTGCCACCGGTTGGTCACTCCCTTGGTTCTTAATGGCTGTTCTAATGGCCAATCTATGGTTGTCCATGTGGGTACAGACATCATCAACAGTTTTCCCTACATAGAACAGTCCACATGGACAATTGATTAAGTAAACCACGTGTGTTGTGGTACAGATAAGGAAGAACTGAATTTTATATCTTAAATTCATATCCGGGTGACGGAATGTAGCCCCGGGAATCATCGAGTGACATGTAGTGCACCCACTACAGCGGTAACACCCTTTCTTGCTAGTAGATAGCCAGGTTTTTTTGTCATAGCAGTGTTTGGGATCAGTCACCACCAGTTGGTCCCTCAAATTACGGTTTCTCTTTAACCCCACTCTGGGACTCTCCCACTCTCCGAAAGGTAGAGCTGGATTGCCCTTGATGATGTGCCAGTGGGTCCTTAAATAGTTTCCTATATTCTTCATATCCGGACAATACTTTGTTACAAATGTCATCCGTTTGGTGTCATCTTTCTCAGACCTCTTATTAGGATCATCCTGTTCACTCATACATTCAAGTAGATGTTCCCATTTATATCCCCTTACCAGGAATTTCTTTGCCATGTCCTGGAGCTGTGTCCTCATAATTTCAGTGTTGCTATTGTTTCTATTTACTCTAGACATCTGGCCCCGGGGTATGGCCCTGAGTAGGGATGATGGATGACAGCTGTATGCGTGTAACACAGAATTCCTGTCTGTTGGTTTCTGGTATAGTGTTGTTCCTATACCTGTGCCATCTCTGGAAATGCAGAGGTCCAGAAATTCTACCTTCTGATCACTATAACATATTTTAAACTGGATAGGATGATTCAGTCCATTCAGTTGGTCAAACCAATTTTGCAATGATTCACTCGAACCGGCCCACATGATGAACAAATCATCAATGTAACGCTGGTATACAATTATTTCTTCCATCTGGAACACCCTCATGATCTCTTCTTCATAGTGTTCCATGTAAAGATTTGTGAATGAGGGGGCAACATTCAAGCCCATGGCAGTTCCCTTTATTTGGCAGTAATACGAATGCTCAAACCTGAAGTGATTCAACCTGAGACTCAACTCGAGAATCTGCAGCAGGTAGTGTGCCGGAGGACCCATGTTTGGGTATCTGCTCAAAGCTCTCGCTACCATTTTAATGCCCTCTTGTTGCGGTATAACTGTATAGAGGCTATTGACATCAGCCGTTGCTAAAATCCACTCATCTTCCAACCTCAGATCCTTCAATTTATCAATGAGATCCATAGAGTCCCTAACATACGATCTCATGTTTTTAACGAATGGTTGTAAGAAGAAATCTACAAATTGGGATAGCGGGGATGTGATGGAACCCCGGGCTGAGACAATAGGCCTCCGTGGAGGATGGGATAGGTTCTTATGTACCATTTTTGGCGCAATTTTCACTGGGGGAGGGGTTTGTTTGGCTATATATTTTCAATTGCTGTTATTTGGGTTTGTCTGAGGAAGGGGAGTGTGTCCCCGAAACGTCACACTTGATTAAAATTATTATTTGATTAAAAGACCAGTGAGTGCCTTCCTTATCTCTTATACTTACCCGCTGGCACCCTGGCATGTATGGATTTTGAAAGTGAGAGTGCTCTCTATCGCATTATATTATGTATCTGCAAACTGCCCAATATCTCAGTTCTTTTTGACAAACTTGCATTTTAGGCAATCAGTGCTGACTCATAAAAACTCTACAGGAGTGAGCACAATGTTATATATATATGGCACACATGAACATGCGCTATCTAGCTGTAAAAAAAACTGTCAATATGCACTGAGATAAGAGGTGGACTTTAAGGCCTTGTAAATTAGCATATGAGCCTACCTAGGTTTAGTTTAAAAAAAACAAAGCAAATTTGATGATAAAAATAAATTGGAGAGTTGTTTAAAATTGAATTCCCTATCTGAATAATGAAACTTTCATTTTGACTAGACTGTCCTGTTAACTTGCTCCCTGCACAATCCATTCAAACTCTTTAGAGAGCACTAAAAGAGTTTTTGCCAGGTTTTGATGCAATGGTTACAAACTGTTTTATTTTCTGTAGTAAAGAAATATAACACTTTACCAGCTAGGATAGAAATTTCCAAGGGAATATGTGATGAAACAGCACATAGAAGCAACAATGGTCCACTTGTATCCAATTTTCTTTATCATAAATGGTGGAACGAACATTGAAGAGATAATAAGTGCTCCATTGATTACACTCAGGGATGCTACTCCTAAACCTTCATCTGCATTGAGGCTACTCTGTGAAAATGAAAGGAATATATCATAATAAAACATATTATAAATAATATACATATAAAGAACGAGAAATAAAAAAACAGTATGCTGCCTTTTCTGTATGTTAATTTATATAAAATAAAAAATGAGAATACAAACTAATTATTTTATCAGTAATTATTCTGCTATTCCCAATTATTACAATTTCCATGTGTAAATTTCATATAGGAGCACTTTTTTTCTTTTTCTTCGTATTCTAAGCCATTTCAATTCATTAGACAAGGCCCCCATTTGAGTTAGGAAACAACTTTTGAATTAATCAATGACATAACAGGAAAGAAAATATATAAAAGAAAAGAACTGCAGGTTTTTGTGTGTATGTATGTATGTGTGTGTGTGTGTGTGTGTGTGTGTATATATGTATGTGTGTGTATATATATATATATATATATATATATATATATATATATATATATATATATATATGTGTGTGTGTGTGTGTGTATGTATGTATATATATATATATATATATATATATATATATATGTGTGTGTGTATGTATATATGTATATATATATATATATGTGTGTGTGTATATGTATGTGTGTGTATATATATATATATATATATATATATATATATATATATATATATATGTGTGTGTGTATGTATATATGTGTATATATATATATATATATATATATGTATGTGTGTGTGTATGTGAATATATATATATATATATATATATATATATATATATATATATATATATATATATATATATATATATATACAGTGTGTGTATGTATGTGTGTGTGTATATATATATATATATAAGTCTACACACCCATGTTAAAATGTCAAATTTTTGTGATGTAAAAAAAATGAGACAAAGATAAATCATTTCAGAACTTTTTCCACCTTTAATGTGACCTATAAACTGTACAACTCAATTGAAAAATAAACTGAAATCTTTTAGGTGGAGGGAAATAAACAAAAAAACTAAAATAATGTGGTTGCATAATTGTGCACACCCTCCTATAACTGGGGATGTAGCTTTGTTCAGAATTAAGCAATCACATTCAAATTCATGTTAAATAGGAGTCAGTACACACCTGCCATCATTTAAAGTGCCTCTGATTAACCCCAAATAAAGTTCAGCTGTTCTAGTAGGTCTTTCCTGACATTCTCTTAGTTGCATCCTACATAAAAAGCCATGGTCCGCAGGGAGCTTTCAAAACATCAGTGGGATCTCATTGTTAAAAGGTATCAGTCAGGAGAAGGGTACAAAATAATTTCCAAGGCATCAGATATACCATGGAACACAGTGAAGACAGTCATCATCAAGTGGAGAAAATATGGTGCAACAGTGACATTACCAAGAACTGGACGTCCCTCCAAAATTTATGAAATGACAAGAAGAAAAATGGTCTGGGAGGCTGCCAAGAGTCCTACAGCAACATTAAAGGAGCTGCAGGAATATCTGGCAAGTACTGGCTGTGTGGTACATGTGACAACAATCTCCCATATTATTCATATGTCTGGGCTATGGGGTAGAGGGTCAAGACGGAAGCCTTTTCTTACGAAGAAAAACATCCAAGCCCAGCTAAATTTAGCAAAAACACATCTGAAGTCTCCCAAAAGCATGTAGGAAAAGGTGTTATGGTCTGATGAAACCAAGGTTAAACTTTTTGGCAATTATTCCAAAAGATATGTTTGGTGCAAAAACAACACTGCACATCACCAAAAGAACACCATACCCACAGTGAAGCATTGTGGTGGCAGCATCATGTTTTGGGGCTGTTTTTCTTCAGCTGGAACTGGGGCCTTAGTCTAGGTAGAGGGAAGTATGAACGGTTCAAAATCACAGTCAATGTTGGCACAAAACCTTCAGGCTTCTGCTAGAAAGTTGAACATTTCAGAGGAACTTCATCTTTCAGCATGACAATGACCCAAAGCATACATATAAATCAGGAAAGGAATGGCTTCACCAGAAGAAGATTAAAGTTTTGGAATGGCCCAGCCAGAGCCAGACCTGAATCCGATCGAAAATCTGTGGGGTGAACTGAAGAGGGCTGTGAACAGGAGATGCCCTCACAATCCGACAGATTTGGAGTGTTTTTGCAAAGAAGAGTGAGCAAATCTTGGTAAGTCAAGATGTGCCATGCTGAAAAACTCATACCCAAAAAGACTGAGTGCTGTAATTAAATTAAAAGGTGCTTTAAAAAAGTATTAGTTTACACTTATGCAACCATATTTTTTTATTTTTACTTCCCTTCACCTAAAAGATTTCGGTTTGTTTTTCAATTGAGTTGTTCAGTTTATAAGTCACATTAAGGGTGGAAAAAGTTCTGAAATGATTTATCCTTGTCTCATTTTTTTACATCACAGAAACCTGACATTTTAACAGGGGTGTGTAGACTTTTTATATCCACTGTGTGTGTGTGTGTGTATATATTTATATATATATATATATATATATATATATATATATATATATATATATATATATATATATATATATATTTATATATATATATATATATATATATATATATATATATATAAAAGCAAAAGTTCAGTGGTATATGCACTCTCATCACTGTCCTGCAACTGCCAGGAATATGAAGCAAAGAACAGAATGGAGCACTCACTGGACTTTTGACAGTTAGTATATATATATATATATATATATATATATATATATATATATATATATATATATATATTAGCATGTTACGTTTTGCATACAATTAAAATAAAACAAGCAAGAAATGCCATTTGAGATGGGCAAAATTGTTTGTTAATGGTATGAGAAGCAGAACGTATCAAATATATTTGTGTGTGTATATATATATCTGTATGTGTGTGCGTGTATGTGTATATACCGGTGTGTGTGTGTATATATATATATATATGTATATATATATATATATGTATATTTATATATTAGCATGTTACGTTTTGCATAACAAGCAAGAAATGTTATTTGAGATAGGCAAAATTGTTTTTTAATGGTATGTGAAGCAGAACGTCAAAAGCTCCAAAATCCTGTGCAAATATGCTTTAAAGATATTTTCTGATGAATTGAGATACAAATGTTGAATCATCCACATGTTACAGCTCCACAGTAAACAGAATTTAATCAGCTAGAAGCAGAAAATTCCATGAAAAGTGACAAAATGTATTTATTTTGTTATAAAAAGTTGCTTCTTAATTTTATTTTTTTTTATAATAAAATATGATTTTGTTACTATGAAATACCCACCAAAAGTGACTTAATTTCTATTGAATGATTTTTTTTATTTTTATTTCATAGCACATTTTTAAAAATGTACTTATAATAATTGTAATTTTTTTTATGCATAACTGGATTGTCAAAGATTGGTCACCATTCTTTAAAGCTTTGAAAGTTATTTTTATACATATGAATGGTACTGTATATGTGGATAATAAAGCAGTGGACTGCACAATATCTACATACAAAACACACATTTTAAAATATTTTAAAACAGGCACTGTAAGATCACAATATGCATGTTTTTTTTAAATAATAAATAACTTAAAGGGACAGTCTAGTCTACATCAGAATTGTTATTGTTCAACCCCTGGCACGTCCTCACGGGTTTCATGCACTGTAAGGGATCGTTTTTGCTTCCAGACGCTTTCAGGGTATTGCAGTGATGCCTCAATATTGAGGCATCCTGCAATACCCTTTTTTAAGCAACCGATGCAGAGAGAGCCACTCTGTGGTCCTCTCTGCATCGGCCAGTGATGGTGCCGATCACTGGTGGCGTGGGAAGGATAGCAGGGAGGCGGCCCATCGCTGAAAAGAGAGGTTTCGGGATTGTACGCAAAGGGACGGGAGCGGCTGGGACCACTACACTATGGAACATTTTTAGTGAAAGGAAATTAGGGAGAGGGGGGTTATAAGTGTTGAGAAAGGGACCTGGGAGGGGGAGAGGGTAGGGTATTGAGGGGGCAGGTACAGTACAGAAAAAATGGGGTTTTAATTATAATGAAAAGGCTAATATTTAGCAAACTGGGTACTGGCAGACAGCTGCCAGTACACAAGATGGCAGCAAATAGGTAGAGGGGGAGGGTTAGAGAGCTTTTTGGGGGAACCAGGGAGGTTGGGGGGTAAAGGGGAATACAATGCTGCAGTAAATATATATAAAAAAAAAACTTCAAAAAACCAAAACATTTATTTTTATACTGGCACACTTTCTGATGGTGGTGACAATTGTGAGATGGGGGAGGAAAGAGCAGGCTCGGACTGACCATAGGGCATACCGGGCAAAAGCCCAGTGGGCCGCTGGTTACCTAAGCCCCGCCCACATTTTTTTTAGTGGTGCTGTGTGCTATTACAAAGCGCATGTTGGAAACCAACTGCAGGGCATTGCAGGCTGTGGGTGCAGTTGCGCTAAAAAACAGAGCACTATACAGACTAGAGCATACCGTGGTAAAGTTGGTTTGATATTCGATATTTGACAGATTTTCAAACATTCAAAGCTCAATAGCACCTAAACGATAAGAGCTAGTAACCTTGTGTTAGTCTAGTTATGAAAGAAAAAATGTGTACAACACTGCACAGGTCTTGTTTACCCGACTCCAACCAAAAAAAAACAATGTCACAAGATATTGTTCTCAAGGTTGTGGACAATATGTGCACAGCCAATGGATGTTGCAAGGGACCGTCAACAAAGCGCATCACTACATTTTGGGCACATTTTTTAAATTCAAAAGCTCCCTGATCCCATGACCTAGAAACTTCAAATCAATGTAGTATGTTTTAGAGATCTGGCCACACATTGCACAGCACTTAGTTTAGCAAAAAACGGATGCACATTTTATTAATAAGCTGATATAGGTGCTAAAAAGGCTTTGAAATTCAATAGCTTGCAGGTCACATGACCTAGGATGTTCAAACCAGTACAGTATCCTTCAGATGGATGGGCCACACATTGCACAGCCTTTAGTTTTGAATAAAACTGATGCACATTTTATTAATAAGCTGATATAGGTGCTAAAAAGGTTTTGAAATTCAATAGCTTCAAGGTCACATTTTGGGCACATTTTTTAAATTCAAAAGCTCCCTGATCCCATGACCTAGAAACTTCAAATCAATGTAGTATGTTTTAGAGATCTGGCCACACATTGCACAGCACTTAGTTTAGCAAAAAACGGATGCACATTTTATTACTAAGCTGATATAGGTGCTAAAAAGACTTTGAAATTCAATAGCTTGCAGGTCACATGACCTAGGATGTTCAAACCAGTACAGTATCCTTCAGATGGATGGGCCACACATTGCACAGCCTTTAGTTTTGAATAAAACTGATGCACATTTTATTAATAAGCTGATATAGGTGCTAAAAAGGTTTTGAAATTCAATAGCTTCAAGGACACATGACCTAGGATGTTCAAACCAGTACAGTATCCTTCAGATGGATGGGCCACACATTGCATAGCCTTTAGTTTTGAATAAAACTGACACACATTTTATTAATAAGCTGATATAGGTGCTAAAAAGGTTTTGAAATTCAATAGCTTGCAGGTCACATGACCTAGGATGTTCAAACCAATACAGTATCCTTCAGATGGATGGGCCACACATTGCACAGCCTTTAGTTTTGAATAAAACTGATGTACAATTTTTTTAATAAGCTGATATAGGTGCTAAAAAGGCTTTGAAATTCAATAGCTTCTAGGTCACATGACCTAGGATGTTCAAACCAGTACAATATCCTTCAGATGGATGGGCCACACATTGCACAGCCTTTAGTTTTGAATAAAACTGACGCACATTTTATTAATAAGCCGATATAGGTGCTAAAAAGGTTTTGAAATTCAATAGCTTCAAGGTCACATGACCTAGGATGTTCAAACTAGTACAGTATCCTTCAGATGGATGGGTCAGTCTAGAACATGGGAATTTGTGCCTGCTGGGCTGGCTGCTGCTCTGTCACTGTGCAGCGGCGGGAGAAACTGTAGTTTAAAATAAGTTAAAGTTCCCCTCATCTAGCCTGCACTGACTTCAGCCATTCATTTGCAGATACAGTTAAGAGACTGGCACTTTTTGCTAATCCTCCTGGAAGTGAAAGCCCTGTGCCTCTCTTGCGTGCAAGTTATGTGCAGAGGGGTTTGGGCTGAGAACTTTTCTCCTGAGGCGGCAAGGCCGTGGTGAAAAAAATGTAAGAGGAGCCACACTTCATCAAGATAGCAACAGATTCCACATCTCCCTTATCACCACTTAACAGTAAGTTTATTTGTTTGTTATTTTTATTGCTTGTCAGCTACAACAAGCTCTGAGCTATCAAGTGTGGGGGACAGGCTGACACTTCCTCTGAAACGGCTTGGCAGCATGGACTACCAAAAAAGACTGCAGTTTATTTCTAAGCAGTGCAAAGCAGGATGCAGCCTTTTTTGTTAGCCATGGCAGGGGTTAAATTGTGCTCTGCAATGCATTAGTTATCTTGTTGATCTTCACCCTGCAGAACAAGAGGTTATCTGGGAGGGAATTATCTGTGAATGGTTTTGTCTGTGAAAAGTTGATTTTTACTGCTCTTCAAGGAGCAATGATGTGAGTATGGAAGATTGTTTAGAGCTGCTGCTAGAAGCTGTTTTTTTTCCCTTCAAAATATTAAGTAAAATGTCATATCACACACACACATTGTTTGTGTGTGTATAAAATGTGTGTGTGTGTATAAAATGTGTGTATGTGTGTGTGTATATAAAATGTGTGTGTGTATAAAATGTGTGTGTGTGTGTGTGTGTGTGTGTGTGTATAAAATGTGTGTATGTGTGTGTGTATATAAAATGTGTGTGTATATAAAATGTGTGTGCATAAAATGTGTGTGTGTGTGTATAAAATGTGTGTGTGTGTGTATAAAATGTGTGTGAGTGTATAAAATGTGTGTGTGTATAAAATGTGTGTGTGTGTATAAAATGTGTGTATGTGTGTGTGTATAAAATGTGTGTGTGTGTATAAAATGTGTGTGTGTGTGTGTGTATAAAATGTGTGTGTGTGTATAAAATATGTGTGTGTGTATAAAATGTGTGTATGTGTGTGTATATAAAATTTGTGTGTATAAAATGTGTGTGTGTATATAAAATGTGTGTGTGTATAACGTGTGTGTGTGTATAAAATGTGTGTGTATATAAAATGTGTGTGTGTATAAAATTTGTGTGTGTGTAAAATGTGTGTGTATAAAATTTGTGTGTGTGTATAAAATGTGTGTGTGTATAAAATGTGTGTATGTGTGTGTATATAAAATGTGTGTGTGTGTATAAAATGTATGTGTGTATAAAATATGTGTGTATGTATAAAATATGTGTGTGTGTGTTGTGTATGTACAATTGAAAATGTGTTAACACTATTTCACTATTTGTTAAAAAAAAATCATAATATAAAGTAATTCAGTCATTCACATTAAATTATTTTGTAGCCTTACAAAGTTTTTTTTAATACACTGCATTTTTTATTTTTTTAAATCATGTGTTTTTATGCCATTATTTATTACCTTTATAATATATAATTATTTATTTTTTAAATTTATTTAACTATGAGGCATTTCATAAGGGCTGAGTTGCAGTACTTCAAGTCCTCCCCTACAGGCAAGTGAATGTTGTTGTTTATTTCTTCTGACCAGTATTTCATAAATGATAGACTATGTATGTCATTAAAACATGTCTGTGTCTGGATAGGATTTAATTTGTGTTACTAGTACTGTGTGAGATCCCTGCAACAGTGATCACTGCACATCCATGAAATCCACAAGTGCAGACATCATCCTCAGACTTAGACATCAGCTATGGGTGACTGCCACACTCAGATTAGTTATTGATGATTGATTTCTATGTAAACTAATTTAGCTAAGTTAGCAGCACAGTGTCTTGATCCAGCCCTGTGGTGGGGCATGGCTTGGGTTGTTATTCTGGTGCTAGGCTGGAGGCAATCTGGGGACAGTCTACCAGCTGTGCAGCGTATTATCCCTGGCCCCAACCAAAGGCCTGGAAAGAATAGCTGCTAGTGCTTCCTGAATAGTGCCGTGCAGGTGAGAGCAATACTAGGTTATTATCAACACCTGTGTATATTTACATAACACCACCTATAGGAAAATACTTACCTGTGCATACTGACATAGTACCTGATACACCTACCAGTGTTTACTGAGCTAGCACTCCATATAGTTCCTACCGGTGTGTACACCCTAGCACCAGAAATACATACCCACCTGTATGTAGTTGTGTTTACATGACTGGCCTATATCATCACACCTACTCATTGTACCTACACCCTATGTGTACAGCTATATACCCACTCAGTTGTCTGAGTATTCACATTGTTCCCTTGAACAGCAATTTATTAAAATACGCTTCCTCTAAAACAAAACTAGCATTATAAAAACAGATATTTTATAGCAAGTAGCAACCAAGACTGCATGCTATCTATAATTACTGACAATACTTTTATAAGAAGAGATCACCTTTTATATTCTTAATGTTTGTCATTAAAGCAAGTATTACAAGTATTATACTTGCCATGTTTGGTATACATTTTAAAAAGAAAAGGTGATCGGGGGGGGGTAGGCCTCTTTGCCCTAAAATACCCAGGCCTTTTTTGGACCCAGTCCGGCCCTGGGGAAGAGAGCTGTTTGAGAGGGGTCAGGGAGGGATCAGGGGGTGGGATGTGTCAGGTGGGAGGCTGATCTCTACACTAAAGCTAAAATTAACCCTACAAGCTACCTAATTAACTCCCTCACTGCAGGGCATATTAAAAGTGTGGTGCTTTGCAAAAAGCCTGATTTTTAAACATATCTACCCAAGCCTTGCAAGAAAATACAGAACTTATCTCAGCTGTGCCCCTGCTTTGCAAAAAGCCTGATTTTTAAACATATCTACCCAAACCTTGCAAGAAAATACAGAACTTATCTCAGCTGTGCCCCTGCTTTGCAAAAAGCCTGATTTTTAAACATATCTACCCAAGCCTTGCAAGAAAATACAGAACTTATCTCAGCTGTGCCCCTGCTTTGCAAAAAGCCTGATTTTTAAACATATCTACCCAAGCCTTGCAAGAAAATACAGAACTTATCTCAGCTGTGCCCCTGCTTTGCAAAAAGCCTGATTTTTAAACATATCTACCCAAGCCTTGCAAGAAAATACAGAACTTATCTCAGCTCTGCCCCTGCTTTGCAAAAAGCCTGATTTTTAAACATATCTACCCAAGCCTTGCAAGAAAATACAGAACTTATCTCAGCTGTGCCCCTGCTTTGCAAAAAGCCTGATTTTTAAACATATCTACCCAAGCCTTGCAAGAAAATACAGAACTTATCTCAGCTGTGCCCCTGCTTTGCAAAAAGCCTGATTTTTAAACATATCTACCCAAGCCTTGCAAGAAAATACAGAACTTATCTCAGCTGTGCCCCTGCTTTGCAAAAAGCCTGATTTTTAAACATATCTACCCAAGCCTTGCAAGAAAATACAGAACTTATCTCAGCTGTGCCCCTGCTTTGCAAAAAGCCTGATTTTTAAACATATCTACCCAAGCCTTGCAAGAAAATACAGAACTTATCTCAGCTGTGCCCCTGCTTTGCAAAAAGCCTGATTTTTAAACATATCTACCCAAGCCTTGCAAGAAAATACAGAACTTATCTCAGCTGTGCCCCTGCTTTGCAAAAAGGTAGATCCTGCAAGATAGTTATATCATTATATTTAACCTACCCTGTTATTTTCTGATGTGTGTATTGTTATATGTATTGGCTATTTATTGTTTTGTTTTTATGATTTAATATGCATATTTTATTACCATTATGTCTGACCATTATGTTAAAAGTTAGTTTAATCAGCTAAGGCCATGTATCTTTTTTGGACTTTAATGGTTTTATTCCCCTACATGAATACCTCTGTGTTATCTCTGTAATTTTAACTTTCCCTGTGTTTTTGCTTTTATGACCCTTAGCTCAAATGTTCATAGATATTCCCTCCCCATTCCTCTAAATGTTTGCAGCCCAATCTGACGCTAATTTATCTCTCTCCTTTAGCCTGATTTTTAAACATATCTACCCAAGCCTTGCAAGAAAATACAGAACTTATCTCAGCTGTGCCCCTGCTTTGCAAAAAGGTAGATCCTGCAAGATAGTTTCCCTCCCACCCTGCCCCTCACCCCACCCACCCCAGGCTCATTTCTTCCTTTATAGATAGTCTCCCACACTTATTTCATTCTCCTTAAATGACAGCTGCAACCACTGATCAGCACATCCTTCCTTCTACTTAACCCTATAGAATAAATACCCTCTCTTCCTACATATAGCTATATATCACACATCAATAGTGTATATACTTTTCAATTTTATTTTTTATCTACACACCTCATACCACTAACATGAATCCAAATATATCCTTACTGTTATTCATGATAACCCTTTTCTCACTCCAATTTGGTTCACATAATAACCGCCATAAGCACACACCTCAAACTGGAAAACAAATTATCATACATCATGGCCTGCTCTGTTGCTGTAACTTATCTGCTGAGTGCTGGTGGAGGGTTATAAAAAATAACCCTCCTACCCCCACCTCACAATATTATAAAGTATCACAATCACTATATGGCCAATCAAAAATGATTTCCAAATTCCTATTCCTTATGTTACTTGCCCTTGCAAATGACGTAGAGTCTAACCCTGGTCCCCTAACAAATTCCATTCCTAGCCTTCCAGCTAAGAAAGGCCTCTCCTTTGTGCACTGTAATATCCGCAGCTTACTACCGAAAATTGATGCACTGCAAGCTTGGTGTTTACAATACAAACCCAAAATCATTGTGATCTCTGAATCGTGGCTAACCCGCAAAATACCTGACTCTGCCATTGCAATACATGGATATTCATGCCATAGAAATGATAGAGCAAAGAGAGGAGGTGGCATTGTAATTTATGTTGACAATTCCACAAAGTTCACCCCCTTACAAAAATCTAGCTCTCCTGCCACCTTTGATTTCCTTTCTGGCAAAATTGAGATCCCGTGCAGTAAATCAATCATTGTTGCAGGAATCTACCGCCCACCAAGCTCCCCTGTGCATTCCATTTCGGACATAGCACAGCTCCTTAGTGAATCCATAACTCAAAACCCAAAAAGTGAAATTTTGGTTTTTGGAGATTTTAACATCGATTGGCTGAATCCAAAAAATAACAGTTGTCGCTCGCTGTTTAAATCTTTGCATCTAACGCAATTAATCTCCTCCCCAACTCGCATAAACATCAAAAGCCATAATCATACCCTGCTCGACTGGATTCTCTCCACTTCTCCCGACCGAATCCAGGAGGCAGGTGTTCTCCCTAACAATTTCAGTGACCACTGCTTAGTGTACTGCGTGCGCAAAATAAAGGCAACTAAATCCTCTCCCAAGGTTACAATCACCAGGTCCTTCAAAAAATTTAATCTTCAATCATTTCTAAATGACATCAAGAACCTCCCCTGGCACAGATTAAACCTAATCCCAGATCTAGACTCTGCAGTTGAATTCTTTCAGTCTGAACTCCTACAAGTTTGGAATTTACATGCACCGCTGCGTAAGGTGAGAGTAAAAGGAGCACACTTGAATTGGATCACAGCTGACCTCATTCAAATGTACCAATTTCGGGATTCATTGCGGTCAAAGTTCAAGCATACTGGCTCTATGAATGATCACTGTGTATATAGAAAATGGCGAAATATATGTACTAAACAAACAAAATTGGCTAAGGCGCAATATTTCTGTGAAAATCTGAACAATAATATATGTAACCCTAGAAAGTTTTGGAAACTCATAAATAACTTACAAAATCCACCAATCCACTCCCAACCCTCCACTGTCAATGTGGATAACCAAAACCTGCAACTCCCCTTAGAAGTAGCAAATGCCTTTAACAATTATTTTGTAGGATGCTCCACCACCCTGATTGACAAACTAATAAATGGCACGCATCCTGAAGCTACAAATGTGGATCAGGCCCCACTAAAACAGCAAAGACCCAATATAGAAAAGTTCAATTTTAGACCTGTACCCTTCAATGTCATTAAGAAACACCTCGATAATCTAAAAATGAAAAACCAGTCAGGACCTGATCAAATCCCAGCAATGCTGTTGAAGCTCAGTGCGCCGGCAATTGCTAAGCCTGTTGCAACCCTAATTAACGAATCCTTGGTGTCTGGATACATACCCAAACTCTGGAAAACTGCAAGAGTAGTGCCTATTCATAAAAGTGGGGAGTTAACCTTGGTTTCTAACTATCGTCCTATATCACTGCTCCCTGTATTGTCAAAAATCCTAGAAAAATGCGTCCATACGCAATTATGCGAGTATTACCAACTTTCTAACTATCTGACCCCTGATCAATCAGGTTTCAGACCGAATCACTCCACTACAACTGCCCTCCTAAAAGTTTGCAACGACATCCAAACTGCCATGGAACAAGGAGACCTAACTGGAGCTATTTTCCTTGATTTTGCAAAGGCTTTTGACACAGTGGACCATGACCTACTACTTCTCAAACTAAAAAACTCTGGTATTGCTGATCACCCGTTAACCTGGTTTAAATCATATGTATCGGATCGATCACAATATGTCTCTGTCTCTAACATTGACTCCCTCCCTCTCCCAGTCACGTGTGGTGTTCCCCAAGGTTCCATTCTCGACCCCCTACTATTCACATTATTTATAAATGATTTGCCTAATGTCTGCAAATCCTCAACTGTACACATGTACGCAGATGACACGGTAATCTATGCAAACAAATCTGATCTGCTGCAGCTTGAAACAGTGCTCCAAGACCAGTTCACAGAGGTAGAAAAGTGGATCTCGAAAAACAAACTCTTCCTAAACACTGACAAAACGGTCACAATGATCTTTGGAATGGGACCTAAAATACATAAATTACAAAATTCCCATCTTCGCATCAAAACAAAATCCAATTGCACGCTGACCGCAGTCCACTCTTTTAAATACTTAGGTATGTTGTTAGACCCCAATCTATCTTTTGGACTCCACATAGAAAAAATTGCCTCTAAACTTTATCCAAAACTAGGTGCCCTGTACAGAAACAAATCTTGCCTCAGCCCTACAGTAAAGGAAAAGATTGTACAGCAAATGCTGATGCCTATCTTGGATTATGGGGACATAGTATATGCACCTGCTCCGCAAACTCACCTTAATAAACTAAATACGTTATATAACTCGCTCTGCCGCTTTGTGCTACAATGTAACTACAGGACCCACCATTGTGACATGCTAAAAGAACTAAACTGGCTGTCGCTAGAATCCAGACGCACCCTCCATCTTTCCTGCCTTGTCTTTAAGAGCCTTTCTGGGAAGCTCCCACCCTACCTGAGCAGAATGCTCTCCCCTGCTATTCCCACCTCCTATAACCTCCGATCCAATAACAGCACATTATTTAGCTTGCCTCAATACAAAAAAAAAGCAGCTCGATCCTCCTTTTCCTACAGAGCGCCACAATTATGGAATGACCTCCCTCACACTTTAAAAACTTCCCCAAGCCTAAAATCCTTTAAGAGATCCCTCTATACATATCTCAAAACAGAATGCTCCTGTCATGGTTGATTAAATATTTCATACCTGCTCTATGTTAAATGTTTGCATATAATGTGTATTTTTATTATTGTTTTTGTATTTTATTGTACCCTATTGTATCAATGCAATGTTTTGTGATCCCAGGACATACTTGAAAACGAGAGAAATCTCAATGTATCCTTCCTGGTAAAATATTTTATAAATAAATAAATAAATAAATAAATTTAGCAGCCTTCTAATTACCAAAAAGCAATGCCAAAGCCATATATGTCTGCTATTTCTGAACAAAAAGGATCCCAGAGAAGCATTTACAACCAATTGTGCCATAATAGCACAAGCTGTTTGTAAATAATGTCAGAGAGAAACCGAAAGTTTGTTAAAAAGCAATTTTTTTTTTTTATTTGATCGCATATGGCGGTGAAATGGTGGCATGAAATATAGCAAAATGGGCCCAGATCAATACTTTGGTTGTCTATTAAAAAATATATATACATGTCAAGGGATATTCAGGGAGTCCTGACAGATATCAGTGTTACAATCTAACTATTGCTAATTCTGAAGAAAAAAAATGGTTTGGAAAATAGCAAAGTGCTACTTGTACTTATTGCCCTATAACTTGCAAAAAAAGCAAAGAACATGTAAACATTGGGTATTTCTAAACTAAGAACAAAATGTAGAAACTATTTAACATTGGTGTTTTTTGGTGGTTGTAGATGTGTTAGAGGGCATGAACCAATGGCACTACTTAATGTATAGGGTTAAACGAATACTGAAGTGAAAAAAGAATAATATGGATTCTAGATGAAACCATAAAATTTGAATAACACAGGCGCTATAAAGCTTAAAATAGTGTGGTGAAAAAATAGTAAAAATGAGTATTATAAATTGTGTACAAACACGTGTAAATATAAATTAAATTCTGTGCAAACACACAATAGCCAATAAATGTGAGTAAACAAAAAATTGATGTGCAAGATTCTGCATATATTTAATAACAAAATAAAATAAAATGTGAACAAGTTTAAAAACGAAATACAAAGTGGCAAATGCGCTGATCAGACACAGTTACATGTGCAGTATACAAATGGCAACACTTACTGAATAAAACAATTATTAGAAACAGCAGGGGATGAAATAAGAGATCTCTTGAATCCAAATGGTCATCCGAAGAAGCGGTCTTTGTTGAGCCCAGGTTGAGGATATTTCAGTCAGGCTGGAACGAGACGAGAGACAGATGAAACGGCAAAAGAGGCACCAATATAAAGTTAACACTTATACTTACACCGGAATCGGTGATGCAAACATGTGAACTCCTCTCAGTGGCTTAATCTCCGGACAGCAGGAACAGCAGCTTGAACACACCGTACAAGAGTGGCGATGAAATAAAGCCAGGTATTGTTTCACAAACACCTTTGCACGCAGGTAACTGATATCCATACCTACGGAAGCCTAAGAGGGTCAAAAAACAAGCAAACACAGAGCAACGCATTTCAACCCGCCAAGGGTCTTTTTCAAGCTCACAAACAAGTTTCAAAGTGTACTATATATAGCCAATATAGCAATACTATTGGTTAGAAAATAATAATGGGCGTATGCAGTTACTGGCGGATATAGCCGTTATAGAAACAGAATACAGAAATGGCAAACCGCTACTTATATCTCATAATACTGTCAGCGTACACATAATTCTAACTTGTGAATTTGTTAAACCACAATTTATATTATGTATGAATTAGCAACTGACTTATAAAAATAAAAAATAGATAATTTAAATGTATACAGATCTTTTGGAACACATGAGTTAAACCACATTGTGTATGCACAAAATTCAAAAATAAATAAACAAAACACATATATAAAAAATATATAAAAAATGTATATATAAAAATATAGAATATATAAAAAATGTATATATATAGAGAGAGAGATTTGGAAAATGTATATATTTATAAAAATACCTATCCAAAAAATTAATTGATAAAAACAAATGCATATATAACATAATATAACTTATAAAGACAAATTGCTGACCACTAAAAAGCTGATGATTTAATACATTTAGATAAACTTAGATAAGTTCTTAAGCTTATTTTAGCTGTACCTTATTGAAATAGAATTGAAGTCAGTTGTTTAAAAAACACCCAATGTCGAAATCGACATTAAGACCATGGGGTTGTAGGGTCTTTAAATCAAAGATCCACTTACTTTCCCTTTTTAGAAGATCATTATGGCTATTACCTCCTCTCCATTTCCTTTTAACTTTTTCTATTCCTAAAAAGGAAAAGTGGTCCAAATTTCCATTGTTACAAGCACCAAAATGTTTTGCAATGGGAAGGTCTTTATTTCTCTTGTGGGTAAAGTTTTCTATAGACCACATATGTTCCCTAATGCGGGCACGTTGTGGTCTGGAGGTCTCTCCAGTGTACTGTAACCCACATTTGCATTGAATAATGTAAATAATATAGCTTTCTGAACATCTAATAAGGTCTTTTATTTTATATATTTTCCCAGTTACATTTGATTTAAATTCTTTACTTTTGCTTGAATGTTCACAAGATTTGCAAGTGGGACAGGGATAAAAACCTACTATACTATTACCCCTTATATCAAGTAGATTGGAATAATTCAAATGTTTCTTTTTCTTCTCTGTAGGGGCCAAAATAGTCTTTACATTTTTTGCTCTTTTGTACACCACTTGTGGTTTAGACGGGAGAATGGGTCCTAGTATTTCATCATTTTTTAACAGTCTCCAATGTTTATTAAGGATCCTCTCCAACAAGTTTTTATTTTGGCTATAGTTTGTAATAAATGGAATAAATGCAAACTCTTTATTATCTTTATCTGTATGTGGTATGTTTGTAATCTTTTTGCACTTTGTGGTTAACAGAGAATTTCTGTCTACTGATCTAACTTCATTAAGTGTTTTATCTATATCACATTCTTGATAACCTCTGACAAGAAATTTTTGTTTAACTAATTCTGACTGATTGTCAAAATCTGTTATGTTTGTACAGTTTTTGCGAATTCGCAAAAACTGGCCTTTAGGGATATTATCTAGCCATTTTCTATGATGGCAACTTGTGTAGTGTATATAACTATTGGCATCAACTTTTTTAAAGAAAGTTCTTGCATTCAGTTTGCTGTCATTTACAAAAATTTCTAAATCTAAAAAGTTAATGGTGGCTCTGTCGCTTACACATGTGAATTTAAGATTAACCTCATTAAAATTCATATCCCTAACAAATTCATCAAAGGATAAACAGCTACCTTGCCAAATAATTAAAATGTCATCAATATATCTTTTAAAGGACACCAGGTTTGCCCCAAGTGGGCTTCTAAATTTCTAACTCACAAATTCATTTTAACTCACAATTTCTTTTTCTATGATGGACAGTTTTATAATCAGGAGAAGGGAACTGCTATGGGCACCAGGTTTGCCCCAAATTATGCCAATTTATTTATGGGTTATTGGGAACATCATTTTTTACAAAAATACCCACTTGGGGCAAACCTGGTGTCCTTTAAAAGATATATTGATGACATTATAATACATTTTCCAAATCTCTCTCTCTCTCTCTCTCTCTCTCTCTCTCTCTCTCTCTCTCTCTCTCTCTCTCTCTCTCTCTCTCTCTCTCTCTCTATATATATATATATATATATATATATATATATATATATATATATATATATATACACATTTTTTATATATTCTATATTTTTATATACATTTTTTATATATATGTTTTGTTTATTTATTTATTTTTGAATGTGGTTTAACTCATGTGTTCCAAAAGATCTGTATACATTTAAATTATCTATTTTTTATTTTTATAAGTCAGTTGCTAATTCATACATAATATAAATTACGGTATAACAAATTCACAAGTTAGAATTATGTGTACGCTGACAGTATTATGAGATATAAGTAGCGGTTTGCCATTTCTGTATTCTGTTTCTATAACGGCTATATCCGCCAGTAACTGCATGCGCCCATTTTTATTTTCTAACCAATAGTATTGCTATATTGGCTATATATAGTACACTTTGAAACTTGTTTGTGAGCTTGAAAAAGACCCTTGGCGGGTTGAAATGCGTTGCTCTGTGTTTGCTTGTTTTTTGTCCCTCTTAGGCTTTTGTAGGTACGGATATCAGTTACCTGCGTGCAAAGGTGTTTGTGAAACAATACCTGGCTTTATTTCATCACCACTCTTGTACAGTGTGTTCAAGCTGCTGTTCCTGCTGTCTGGCGATTAAGCCACTGATAGGAGTTCACATGTTTGCATCACCGATTCCGGTGTAAGTATAAGTGTTAACTTTATATTGGTGCCTCTTTTGCCGTTTCATCGGTCTCTCGTCTCGTTCCAGCCTGACTAAAATATCCTCAACCTGGGCTCAACAAAGACCGCTTCTTCGGATGACCATTTGGATTCAAGAGATCTCTTATTTCATCCCCTGCTGTTTCTAATAATTGTTTTATTCAGTAAGTGTTGCCATTTGTATACTGCACATGTAACTGTGTCTGATCAGCGCATTTGCCACTTTGTATTTCGTTTTTAAACTTGTTCACATTTTATTTTATTTTGTTATTAGATATATGCAGAATCTTGCACATCAATTTTTTGTTTACTCACATTTATTGGCTATTTTGTGTTTGCACAGAATTTAATTTATATTTACACGTGTTTGTACACAATTTATAATACTCATTTTTACTATTTTTTCACCACACTATTTTAAGCTTTATAGCGCCTGTGTTATTCAAATTTTATGGTTTCATCTAGAATCCATATTATTCTTTTTTCACTTCAGTATTTGTTTAGAGGTTGAGAGATTCCTCTTGTTTTCACAGGCTTAATAGGGTTTTACAGCACAGTTAACCCATATTTTTTTTCCTTTTTCATAGGGTTAAACGAACATTCCCATATGTGTTGTTACCTAATTGTAAATTGTGTCTTGGGGATTGGTGCTTGTACTAATATAAATTTGAGAACAAATCAGCAAAGAACTGAAAAATAGAGTACAAATATAGCACTCACAACATTTGATAAACATATAATTCAATTTTTAAGCAAAACGTGATGGAAAAAAAAACAATTTAACTTTTATTAAAATATCATAAATAACCTAAGGGTAAGGGAATGACTTAAAATTACAAATGCTAATTCAGCAAAGAAATTTCTTTAGAGATAAGATTTCAGGATCAAAAATATCTCTGAATTTGGCATTCTTATAATTACTTGATCCTGATATTTGTAATATATTTAGTAATCTCAATAAACTACATATCAAGGAAGATATGAGTGTGAATTTACTGACAAAGAATCGGTTGTCTCACTAATAACATCAAGGACCTATAATACCTTTTATATCCTAAAATTACAGTGTAGGACTAAATTCATATTGGTAGGTAGTCATTGGCCAACGATCTATATCTAAAGATTACCTCTGTTATGGCATAGGATTTTATTGTGTTTATAAATATTGGAGTATAGTTATCTATAGAGCCTAAATCCCTTATTAAGATATAAAGTATAGAGATAAATGCTATCTATAAATAGAGATTTACACTCCGGCTCAACTGTGGTATTGGTGCCCTAGTGGTTCTGCATTATCGTAAAAATGCCTCTGCCTTCAATTTGCCACTGTAAGGGTTTAAGGTACTGGCTTTCAATTGATGCTGCAGTATTTAGAGTATTAGTTGTGTTCGTAATATCTAGGAATTTTATACCTCTTGTCTATATATGGTAAAAATAGCATGAAATGATTACCTAGTTGATGAACCCAGCATAGAATAGTATGAAGTCCTCTCTGTCTGTTAGAAATGGCTATACCTCAGAATACCGTTTGTTATTATGAGAATATGTATTTCTGAGCGGTGCTGCAATATTATGATGCAGAGAGTCTATACCTGATATTATCCATATAGCTCAGTTATCAAGCATACATATGTATTTGTATGCTTGATAACTAGGTTAATAGGGATGCTGCATAGAGAAAAGTTATTATTATTATTATTATTATTCTTTATTTATAAAGCGCCAACATAGGTAACAAAGATAAAAGGACAGTACAATATTAGACACCAGACAAAATTTAACAAACAAATACAGGAGGAATTGGGAGCCCTGTTCCCGTGGGAACTTACAATCTAAATGGGTAGGAGGGTGAGAAACAGGAGGTGGGACTGCAAAGGTGGGAATGATGTCAGTGTGAAGTTAGATGAGGGCAATTATTAGGCAAGTGGAATTCATTAGTTACTGATTTGGTTATAGGCTTCCCTGAACAAGAAGGTCTTTAGGGAGCGTTTAAAGGAGGAGAGGTTGGGGGAAAGTCTGACAGCACAAGGAAATGTGTTCCAGAGGGTTGGTGCTACACGAGAAAAGTCCTGTAGTCTAGCATGAGAGGAGGTGATGGTAGAAGAGGCAAGGAGTAGATCGTTGTTGGATCTTAGGGGACGGGCTGGAGTATATATGTTGATGAGTGAGGACAGGTATGGGGGAGCTGCATTGGTAAGGGCTTTGTAGGTCAGAGTGAGAATTTTGAATTTAATTCTGCTGTGAATGGGGAGCCAGTGAAGGGACTCACATAGGGGTGCAGCAGATACAGAGCGTCGGGAGAGGTGGATCAGTCTAGCAGAGGCATTTAGGATGGATTGAAGGGGGGCGAGGCAGGAGAGAGGAAAGCCAGTTAGTAGGTTGTTACAGTAGTCAAGCTGGGAAATTAATAGGGAATGGATTAGCTGTTTAGTAGTTTCAGCACTCAGAAAAGGATGAATTTTGGAGATGTTGCGTAGGTGGTTGCGACAGGATGAAGAGAGTGATTGGATGTGGGGTATGAAGGACAGATTGGAGTCGAGTGTAACTCCAAGGCAGCGGACTTGGGGTGATGGGGAGATAGTGGTGTCACCGACAGTGATAGTAAAGTTAGAAACTGGAGTAGAATTAGTTGGGAGGATTAGAAGAAGCTCAGTCTTGGACATGTTGATTTTTAGGTGGTGAGAGGCCATCCAGGAAGAAATGTCAGATAAGCAGCCGCTGATGTGGGAAAGGACAGAAGGAGAGAGTGCATTAAAATGGGATTATTGTGTGAAGCTAGATATAAGGTCTATTCCAAATGGATATCTAAGTTAGGTGGCAAACTATTACCTGTCAGGTAATGCCTATATCTTATGGTACCTAGTATTGCTGCATAGAAATAAGTCTGCTAAAGAGCGATTTGATTATTACTCCAGCTAAGCCAGGGACCTATACCTTATAAATACCAGAGGAGATCATAATAAAGTTTCACTAAAGTGTAAATATCCCCAGCTAAACCAGGGACCTATACCTTGTTAAATACCAGAGGAGATCAAAATTAGATGCCAAAATATTACCTATCAGGTAATGCCTATACCTTGTATTACCTAGTATTGCTGCATAGGAACAAGTCCGCTAAAGAGCGATTTAAATATTACTCTAGCTAAGCCAGAGACCTATACCTTTTAAATACCAGAGGAGATTATAGTAAAGTTACAATAACGTGCAGTCATCCCCACCTAAACCAGGGACCTATACCTTTTTAAATACCAGAGGAGATCAAAATTTAGTCGAGATGATAGTGTCAGTAAAAAATCCCTCTAAATGATTGGAAATGTATACCTTTTAATACCATCCAAACATGAATGAGCAGATGCTGATTAAAAATAATGGGAGAGGGAGCAGGGATGCCACTGACGCGTTTCGCCATGGTGGCTTTATCAAAGAGCAATCTCAATAACATCTCGTGGGATTTTTATACCCTTAGGTGTTACCGGATTAGCTGTATTGACCTCCTTCTATCACCGGATTGATTCAGTGATTGGACAGAATATGTGTCAATCAAAAAAGCATCTTGTAATTGGATATCATAGCGTAGGAAAACGTCGGTTTATGAAATTTGATAGTTTTGTCTTAGTATAAAGAAAACATTCATAAAATGATTTTTATCAAAGTTTACAAGTTTATTTTTCTTTGTATGTGGTTGGTAACTCTAAAAACCATGAGGTGTATTTATATGCGATATGGGTTTTCGTATGATATTGATAACTAGTGGTCCAAAAGTCTGTCAGTCATTATTACAACCTAAATGATTGGTGCATAGGTTGTCAATCGAAATCTTGGGTGATACAATATTCTGAATGAACAGTCGATAAATTGCTGGAATTTGTATAGCATTATTGTTTTATGAGATTTTGTTAGCATTTATTAGAGTCGAATATGTTTATGTCATATTTATACATTGTTTTATTAACGAAATGCTATCTTAGAAAAGTGTGTGGAGTAACAAATCCAGTGATAATTTGGAGCTACTATGGATGAATCCATCATCTATCTATATAATTTGTCCTTTATGTGTGTGTGTTTGATATAACCTAATAATGAGATTAAGCTGCCCAAATCAAAATCCTATGCATCACTGGTCATTTTTAATAAAAGTGCTATTGCGTTAAGCTTAATAGATAACCTCAGAGAGATGCATAAAATACTGAATCAAGCAAATATAAATTCTATCATTAGAGTATAGACAAAAAACAGAGAATATATGGTAATAATGAGAAATGTTCATCTTTTTTCTATAACCATTATGGTTTTATATATATATATATATATATATATATATATATATATATATATATATATATATATATATATATATATATATATATCCTGTAAAATAAATAGATAAAACCTAGAAGTTAATAATTTACCTTTTATAATGACTGATAAATATCAGCTAGTGTGAAGATAATGTGTGTGTGTGTTGCTGGAAAAAATGTGTTGATGGTGAAAAGTGAGAAAAATATATAACTAGTTATAATAAATAAGATATAAACTAGTGAGGTCTACATTTAATAATTATGACTAGCTCAAATAAATAAAATATTAACTAGTGGAATTGAAATTAATGATTATGAGTGGGGTTAAAATATAATTAATATAATAGTCTGACTTATGAGAATTGAATTTATGTCAAGACTAATTATTAAGAAGAACCAGTGCACAAAATTATTCAAAGTGTAGATTCTCATCTAATGTAACATTGGTGCTCTTAAAAGTGTCAATAATTTTGGAGAGAGACACACATAAAATTATTACTTAGGACCTTCTTCACTCCTTAGAAAGCCGTCAAATGTAGGAATTCAGATTTTAATTCATGCCCCAAATGCTCCCTTCCATCAGCCAACCTCATACACATGTTCTGGAACTGTCCAATCATTCAACAGTTTTGGTCGAAATTACAATATTGGCTTAGGACAATGGGAATCTCCCCTCTGACTCTATCGCTACTGCATATTGTTTTTTTATGGAAAGACTCAGAAGACCGATTGGTAAATACTAAAATTGTAAATTTAGCTATTCTAGCAGCAAGATATATAATCCTTAAAAAATGGAAAAACAGAGCAACCCCCAGTATCCAAGAGGTTAAAAATTGTCTTAAAAAACAATGCATTCTTGAGCAATTAGATACTGATCTCAATAATGAAAAGGATGTTACTTTATTCTTTAGAAAATGGTCACTCTTCATCAAATCTTTCTCTCCAGCGGAAATTGATAACCTAATTTAACCATTTAGAAACACTGAACTAGTCCTGCTGGGGTTATGGTAACAGTGCATCTCCCCCCCCCCCCTGTTTTGTTTTGTTTTGTTATGTTATGTTTTGCTTTGCTTTGTTGTTTTTGTTTTTGTATGTGGTGTCGTGTTTGGTATTATGTTTGTACAAGAGGCTGAAGAGGGAAGTAGAGGAGAGAAGAAAAAGATAATACTTATATCTCCACAGTAAACTTTAAAGATAGAGGAATATTAGACCAAAATCAAATAACTAGATTATTATGGATTGAAAGAGGTTGCAAAAAATAGGGTTTCTTTTATTTAGTATATTATTACAATGGATGTGATATTTTGTGGAAACGAGTAATGTTGTTTGGCTATCAACTATTAGTATTGTTGTTATATATTTTATTTTTTTATTTTTTCCCTCTGAAATTGTATGAAAATGTATAATTATGTTGATATATAATAATAAAAATGATATATATAAAAAAAAAAAAAAAGTGTCTATAATTGAAACAAACAATGTGGCAAAAGTGATAATAGAAAACATTGAAACTTAAGTATCATGATTAGTAAAAAGTAAAAGGTTGAGAAATGCTTGTTAATAATAATAATGTGAGATGAATATGCAAAAAAAGTTTCCATCTTAGAGCTGTCTCAAACAATTGGTGATGTTGACTCATGTCTGTTATAAATGAACTGAGAATTATGTTCATATCTCAGTGGAATATTTACTTTGGTAAAAATACATAATAGTTATTATTTTCATTAAGACCTTTCGGATTAACCGTATCTAATAAATAGATCCATTTACATTAAGCTTGTAATAAGACACTTTCGAAATCGCCTCCTCTAATCCCTAACGATAATTTTTCTAAACCAAAGTATGATATCTCATTAGCATTAGATCTATGTTTTTGAAGAAAATGTTTCACTATTTGGGTAATTTTCTTCCCCTTTTGTAAATCACGTGCAGCATTTCTTATATTACTCATATGTTCTCCCAATCTTTACTTCATAGGGCGTGTGGTCATACCCACATAATATAGATCACAATTGCATTTTAATGCATAAATTACACCAATTGCTTAATTTTTGTACCTTTCCAAATCTATCCTTGATTTGGTATGTTTGGATAATTTGTGAACAATAAATGCAACTTCTACAGGGGTAATTGCCAGGGTATATGATTGGAGATTTTTTTCTGAACAAAATGGCTCTGGACCAGTCTGTCTTTAAGATTTTTTGATCTCCTGTAACAGATGGATATCCTATCTCCAAGAGTTTTACTTAGATCTGGATAATTTTTTAGAATATTCCATGATTTTTGTATGATGTCAGTAACATCTTTCTTTGTGTATTAAAAGTAGTGATCAATCTTGTTTGTCCATCAGGGTTCTTATGTTTACAGTATAGTAGTTCTTTCCTGGGGGTATGTAGAGCTCTATATTTTGCCCTTTTTAAACTCCTGTTGCTGTATCTTCTTGCTTTGAGTCTTTTTTTACAAGTTCCTTAGCTCTTATATTGAAGATTTCTTCTGATGAGCAATTTCTGCGTATTTGCAGGAATTCACCTATTGGTAAAGATCTTAGAGTGCTGACCGCATGTGCGCTGCCCCTGTCATGATGTAGAATAGAATCAGCGCTGCGGAATCTGTTGGCGCTCTACAAATAACCGATAATAATAATAATAAATTAGTAGCTGTCTTTTTGTGGAATAGATCTGTTGTTAGTTCTCCATTATAATTTTTTAGTATTTTAGGATCTAAGAAAATGATTTCAGTTAGACTAGTCATATGTCAGTTTGATGTTAATCTGATTAAGGTTGAGTTTCTGTAAAAATAAATCCAGTTCTGATTTTGATCCCTCCCAGAAGAATAGGATGTCATCTATGTAGCGAATCCATAAAGGTATTCGCTGCATGTACATAGCATTATCATCAGTAAACACCATTTTTTTTCTCCCACCAGCCTAAGAAAAGATTGGCATACGTGGAGGCACAAGATGTGCCCATAGCTGTTCCACGTATTTGTAAGTAATGCTGATCGTTAAATACAAAAAATTGTGATTTAATATGAACTCCAGTAATTCCATAATAAAAGAATTGTGATCTTGAGATTCCATCGGATCTAGATCTAGAAACTGTTGTACATCTTTTATGCTGTAATGATGTTCAATACTTGTGTAGAGCGACTCCACGTCTGTTGTGACTAGCCATGTTTCAGACGTTAGTTGAATATCATCCAATCTTTTGAGTACTTCTGTTGTATCCCTAACATATGATGGTAATTCCTCTACAAAGTTGCGTAATCTTTTATCCACATACATACTAGCCTTCTCCGTTGAACAACCATTACCTGATACAATCGGGCGACTGGGAGCATTGGTGATATTTTTATGTACTTAAGGAATAAGATATAGTGTAGAGACTCTTGGATGGATTACTTGTAGATACTTAAATTCCTTCTGGCTGATAATATTTTCTTCCTTTGCCCTTTTAATTATGTTGTTATATTGTCTTATGTATGAGGCAGATGGATTAAAAATTAGTTTTTTATAACAGTTTTTGTCATTTAGTTGTTGATAGGCCTCATGTAAGTATTTCTCCGTTGGTCAGATGACAATGTTTCCACCTTTATCAGATCCCTTTATCACCACATCATCCCAGTTCTCTATTTCTTTCAATGCTTGTTGCTCATTGTTAGAAATATTGTTTGTTGTATTATGAATAGTGTAGTGATTTCATTGCACACTATTTGATTGAAAGTTTGTATATTGTGGAATTGCATTATGTTAGGTACAGGTATATACTGAGATTTCTTCTTAATTAAATCATGCCATTTTTGTTTGATTGTGTATCATCACTTTCTTTTAGTAGTTCCTCTAGATCCTTAACGGTGTCTAGTTCTTCATTTGTCCATTGGACGTTATCTGGATTATGTCTTAGAGAATGGATTTTTTCCAGCATTGATTTTCTTACAAAAAGGTGAATATCTTTGATCAATTGAAATTTATCAAATTTGTTCTTAGGACAAAATGATAAACCTTTTGAAAGTACAGATAGATGGTATTCAGATAAAATATGTTGAGATAAATTAATGACCGTTAGTTGTTCAGTCTTATGTGTGAGAAGGGGCTCACAGTACGTTTCCTCTGTTTCGCTCCTCTTGTTTCTCTCCTGTTGTGTTCTTGAGGTTTTCATTTTTTCCTTTTGTTGCCCTCTGCCTCGCCTGGTGGGTCTGTTTCTGATCCTGAACTGGGATCTAAAAAAGTGGAGTGTGTTTGCGACAGAGTGTGAGCTGTTGATGTAGGAATAACTGTGCTGATTTTCTCTGATGGTGTTGTATCTGATTCATCACTCTCTATATCAGATATATCTGTCGGAATTACATTTTTGGAGGTTTTGGGACTTTTGGAAAAAAACCTTTTGTCTCCATCTGTACACTTTCTGATTTGAGAAGTCAGTTGTGTCTCTACTTCATTTCTGGCCTTTAGTTTTTGTGATTTCATCTTCTAAATTGTCCAATTCTTTTTGATATTGTTGGTATAATTTTTGAAAATTCTCCAAAGATTCGAATTAGACTAATTTAGACTTATATTCATCAATCTCAACTTGAAATCTTGCTACTTCTGATTTATCATGTTTGACTAATATCGCCATTCATTTTTGTGAACATTCTGTTAATGCCTGTTCCCATTCTATAGTCAGATTGTTATCTTTAAATTGGAATGCTGGAAATAATTGTACACGTAATCCACGTGGGATTAATTTATTTTCAATATAACGTTAAAAAAAAATGATGATTCCACCATACTTTTGATTGCTTGTATAGTGATTTATGCAGTTCTCTTAGTATGTTATTCATGTCTGGGATTTCATTCTAAGTTTCAAGAGTAGAGTTAAATACTGCATTGAAGTCTTTTCAACGTTTTTGTTGTCTGGCAGCCAAATCTTGGTCTAGTGAGGTCATGATTAAAATTACAAAAGATTGTTTTGCTTGAGAATAATTAGTAAAGGTGTGTGCTCTATTGGAGAAATCTAGTAAAGACTAGAAGAACATATATTAGAGGGCATGAACCAATGGCACTACTTAATGTATAGGGTTAAACAAACATTCCCATATGTGTTGTTACCTAATGGTAAATTGTGTCTTGGGGATTGGTGCTTGTACTAATATAAATTTGAGAACAAATCAGCAAAGAACTGAAAAATAGAGTACAAATATAGCACTCGCAATGTTTAATAAATATATAATTCAATTTTTAAGCAAAAGGTGATGAAAAAAATAAAATTTAACTTTTATTAAAATATCTTAACCTAAGGGTAAGGGAATGACTTAAAATTACAAATGCTAATTCAGCAAAGAAATTTCTTTAGAGATAAGATTTCAAGATCAAAAATATCTCTGAATTTGGCATTCTTATAATTACTTGATCCTGATATTTGTAATATATGTAGTAATCTCAAAGAAACTACATATCAAGGAAGATATGAGTGTGAATTTACTGACAAAGAATCGGTTGTCTCACTAATAACATCAAGGACCTATAATACCTTTTATATCCTAAAATTACAGTGTAGGAGTAAATTCATATTGGTAGGTAGTCATTGGCCAACGATCTATATCTAAAGATTACCTCTGTTATGGCATAGGACTTTATTGTGTTGATAAATATTGGAGTATAGTTATCTATAGAGCCTAAATCCCTTAATAAGATATAAAGTATAGAGATAAATGCTATCTATAAATAGAGATTTACACTCCGGCTCAACTGTGGTATTGGTGCCCTAGTGGTTCTGCATTATCGTAAAAATGCCTCTGCCTTCAATTTGCACTGTAAGGGTTTAAGGTACTGGCTTTCAATTGATGCTGCAGTATTTAGAGTATTAGTTGTGATAGTAATATCTAGGAATTTTATACCTCTTGTCTATATATGGTAAAAATACCATGAAATGATTACCTAGTTGACGAACCCAGCATAGAATAGTATGAAGTCCTCTCTGTCTGTTAGAAATGTCTATACCTCAGAATACCGTTTAATATATGACAATATGTATTTCTGAGCGGTGCTGCAATATTATGATGCAGAGTCTATACCTGATATAAGCCATATAGCTCAGTTATTTTTCTTAATTTTCATCACCTTTTGCTTAAAAATTTAATTATATGTTTATCAAACCTTGTGAGTGATATATTTGTACTCTAATTTTCAGTTCTTTGCTGATTTGTTCTCAAATGTTTGTAGATGTGTAACAGATTTTTTTATTTTTTTTCAAACAAGCTTTATTAAGGTTGACAAAAATGACATACAGCAAGAGATCATGTACAGTGTTTGCCTGAGTATTACATAATATTTTCTTACATAATGTAAAGAAGCAAATTATTCCCTATCATCGTTATCACAATGATTAAGTACATATAATACAGAGAGAAGATATTTTATATTCAAAGTCCAGCAATTCTCTCGATTTCTTGTCAACTTTATGTTAGGAACAATGCAGATAGTCTGAGCTTGTTTCCACGAACTAGCAGTTCGGATTATAGGACGATCATTATAAACAGTTAGAGTATCAAATTAGAAGATTGACATCAGATAATTAAGTAAGTTTACTTGTGTGTGATTTCAGCGTGTTTTCTACATGTTGCTGAAAAACTATATAGTCTGATGTCACAACCAGCAAAAAGTATAAGAAGACAATAAAGAGGAGAACAGGGGATTGGAAGGAAGAGGAAAGAGAAAAAAAAAAAGGGAGGGGAGGGAGAAGAGAGTGGGGAGAAGGAGAAGCGGGAGGCAGAGTAGTGCAGGGAAGGACTGGAGAGACACTCCATAAAAAGTCACAGGAACCGCCGTCACAGCTCCCGTCCCTCCCAAGTCAACGTCATCATCTCATGGGTGACAAGTTTTCCTGTTTTGAGAAAGTGATATCGTTCTAGTTTGAGGAGGTCTAAACAAAAAGGGGAGACAATGGCACTACTCAGTTTATTAAAGTGTTTTTTTACATTCCCCTACTAATGCGTACAGTGATGAGTATGCATAATATTTGTATACTCCAAAATAATATGTCTAATAGGGATAGGTGCTTGTACCTTTAAGTAACTTTTACAGAAAATCAGTAAGAGACTGAAAAAAGGGGTACAAATGTAGCACTCAGTGAATGTATTTGTGTATCACAGGAGGTGAAAAGAAATATAAAATGTAACTTTTATTAGATCAAATTAAAAACAGGGGATTTACAAACATTTTTTAAAAGATAGAAATTAGGATCCACTACCTATTCGCCAGATAATATCGTTACTGGCTAGTAGAGACACATACCCACGTTAGGTTAATGTATGGTCTCCTTATAAATCAAATGACAAGGCTATCCCTTGGTATATTATTCTGAGTACAGATAATCTGTTATTCGTGTAAGTTTGAATAAACAATCTGGCCTTGCAAGACTTGACTCAATAAATTGTGATTTTAAATAAATATTGTGTTACCCACAATACTCTAGAAAGTAAGAGGTTTTGTAGCCTATTTGTTATTACCCGTTAATGCCACACAAAATTAAACTTGGGTTTACTTAGGTATTGTGGTAAAGAGTCAGTTTGATATTAGAGTTGCCTTTTGTTACCATTTAAATTATCACTGATACCTATATGGGTTACCTTTCATTACCGTTTTTGTCATTACTGATAAGTATATAGATCCATAGAGGTAAATATTATGATACCTACGATACTATAGAAAGTAAGAAGTCTGATAAACTCCTTGTATTACCTATTAATACCGTGATGAATTATACTTTGGTTTCCATGAGTATCGTTATAAGGAGTTTACTAATAAACTCTGACAGTTAGTTATCTCATTTAAACCATTATTAAATGTCACTCTTTAGTATCTAGGTTCAAGGAGATCAGGCCCTTGTATCAGTATTGCCTTATAGATACCACTTTATAATACCGTAAATAAAGTTAACCTTGTTTTTTCTATGGCTTTGTAAATATTTTTGGTAATATATTGGTCAAAATAAGTCTGATCCCATATTTGTGTTACCTATGATTAATCAAAGTTTCTAATATAGCCGATATGGCTAGATCGCTTACGCTAAACCCCGCAAATGTGGCAAACAAGATTTTTATACCATTATACTATTATTGCTTTGTCATTTAAATAAGGTAGTGAGTCAACAAATTAAATTAAAAACAACAGATAGGGAAGAACAGGGGGACACCACTGACGCGTTTCGCCGTGGTGGCTGTATCAAAGGGCCACCTACTAGGAGGTCCCCTACTTTGTTTCTCCATTCCTGGATTGTCGGTGTCTCGGGGCCCCTCCAATGTGCGGGAATTAGCCCTTTCGCGCAACCCAGCATGAGGAGAAAAAGTATATGTCTGTGCTCTCCCACCACCTTAGGTAGGTCGTGAAAGATTAGGTAAGTTGGTTTGGGGGGGATAATGAGTCTGAGAATTTTGCTCATTTCTCCCAGCACCTCCTCCCAAAATGGCCTTATCCGTGGACAGGTCCACCAGATGTGCAGAAGAGATCCCTCCTCTCCACAGCCCCTCCAGCACCCTCCGTCTGTTTTAGGGTAAATTTTCTGCAGTCTTTGGGGTGTCAGGTACCATCTACTGAGTAATTTATAATGCATTTCTTGTATCCTCGTGGACACAGATGCTCTCCTGTTCTTTGTGAATATTTTCATCCAGTCTGCAGCGGTTATGTCAAGACCCAATTCTGCCTGCCATGCGGAATTGTATGCCGGCAAAGCCGTGCCTCCCCTACTCATCAGAAGTTTGTATAGGAGAGAGATTAAATGTGTCGGCGGGTGTTGCATAGTGCACAGGGCCTCAAAGGGTGTTCTGTCCCTAAGCAATTCAGCCTGATCTTTGCAAGTGTTGAAGTAGTGAGTGATTTGCGCCATCCTGAACCAGGACGTGAATACCGTCTGGTCCCATTCTACCAAATCTGTTTGCGATTTGAGCTTATTTTGTTGCACAATATTTGAAAAGGCTGTATCAGCTAGGGTGTATGTTACCCCCCTCGCGCGCTTCGGAAACTCCATACCCAAGTCAGGGTTCTCCCGTATTGGAACATTTGGTGAGGTGCGTGTTGACACATAGGTGCTCTCTTCCATTGTCCTGTCCCACACCTTGAACGTATCACTTATCATTGGGTACAGTGCAAGGGATAACGGGCGGTTTTTAGCAAAAATCCAGGCCAGTGCCCCAGTGTTTCCGCGTTGCAAGATTTCATTATCTATTTGTATCCATAGCTTATCAGGTGAGTTCCGACTCCATTCCACAATCCTCTGAAGGGATATTGCTTTTTGGTATACTCTTAAGAGCGGAACCCCCAGGCCGCCCCTATCTCTAGACAGGTATATGGTGGACTTTCTGACCCTTGGTCTGATTCCATTCCATATGTAAGTTTCAATGCCCGTTTGCAGTTGCTGAAGGTAGTGAGAAGCCGACAGTGCCGGGATTGTTTGCATGATGTAAAGGATCCTCGGGAGTACATTCATCTTAACAATCCCTATTCTTCCCAACCATGAGATTGTTTTCTTTTTCAATTGGAAAAGTCTCTAAGAACTTCGTCCCTGATTTTTTTGTAGTTAAGTTCAATAATTTCTGGGGCACTAGGCGTGATAATTATTCCCAGGTATTTTATATTATTCCTGGCTATTTTAATTGGGCAATTTATCGTAGAGGCTGCAAACCTATCCAGATGTTCCGTGATGTTTATGATCTCAGATTTCATAGGGTTAAGTAGAAAATTTGAAAATTCACCGTATCCCTTGAAAACGATCAATGCCTCCCTCAGAGATGTGTCCGAGTCCTCTAATGTCAGGAGGACATTATCGGCGTACATTGAGAGTTTATGTTCAACACCGCCAACTATCAGACCCCTCACTGCTGCATTGGCCCTGATCCTACTGGCAGGACCTCAATTGTAAGAGCAAAGAGGAGAGGTGACAGAGGGCACCCCTGCCTCGTACCATTCTTAATCAGGAATGTTTCGGAGAGGGTGCCATTCACCCTCACATTTGGTGTAGAGTACAGGGACATGATGACATTTATGATAACGGGCCCAAATCCGAACCTTTGCAATGTCAATCGGATAAACCTCCAACTAACCCGGTCAAACGCCTTCTCCGCGTCTGTTGTTACCAAGACAAGAGGCAGCTTGTGTACATGGGCATAAGTTATCAGCTTTTGTACTTTAAGAGTGTTATCCCTGGCTTCCCGTGCAGGAATAAATCCTACTTGGTCAGCAGAGATGAGACCTGGGAGAAGCCTGTTCAAACGGGCGGCTACAACTTTCGCCAAGATCTTTACGTCTGAATTGAGTAGAGATATCGGCCTGAAATTTTCAGGCTTGTCAGGTGGCTTCCCAGGTTTAGTGATAACCGCAATGTAAGCTTCCAACATGGTGCTGGGAAGCCTGGGAGTCTCAGACAAAGTTGCGAACAAGCTTGTCAGCTTTGGGGCAAGGATATCCAAGTACTTTTTGTAATACTTCAATCCGAAGCCTTCAGGCCCAGGGCTTTTGCCCGTCGGGAGGTCTTTAATGGCTTTCTGTACTTCCTCGAGTGTGATTGGCTGTTCCATGAGCTCTCTGTCACCCTCCCATATTTCCGGAAGGTCAGTGGTCAGAAGATATTGAAGTGTGTCATCATCTGCTATCTGATGTGCAGAAAGAGCCGCCTGCTCTCTGCCAGGGTTTTTCATGTTGTAGAGTGATTCATAATAACATCTAAAGGCTGCAGCGATTGAATCGCCGTCCGCCCTTATGCCTCCACCGGCGTCCACTATGTGGTGTACATGGGCTTTTAATTTTTTCCTGGCTATGGCTCTTGCCAGGAGCTTCCCAGGTTTGTCACCCTGTTCAAAATAAAGCTGACGCAATTTAAGTGCCTGTTTTTGATAGTCGTCCTGCAAAAATTGCAGAAGGTCCTTCCTAGCCGTGGATAGTCACGCTAGTCCCGAGTCGTCTCGGGGGTGCTGTTTGTGATATTGCTCGGATGTGTTTACCTGCAGCAACAGTCTGTTATATTGCTCTATCCGCATTTTATTTAACCTCACTTTGCGTGTTATTAGGAGGCCCCTTATAGTGCACTTATGCGCTTCCCATATAACGGATTCATCAATCCCCTCTGACGCGTTCAAGCTGAAGTATTCACTCATGGATTTTCTCAATTCAGTGTTAAAAACTGGGTCATCCAAAAGTGTGTCATTAAGTCTCCATATAAAGGGAGTGACAGGCTTGCTAGGCCATTGAATAGTACAGCTCACTGGTGCGTGGTCGGACCATGCGATCGCAGAAATTCGCAGAAATTCTGCTAGTTTTAGTGATAATTAATCCCATGGAATCTGTAAATAAATAGTCTATTCTGGAATATTTTCGATGTGGATGTGAATAGAAATTAAAATTCTTGTCTAATGGGTGGTGTGTGCGGCAAATGTCATGAATCTAGTTCAGCCAGTGTAGAGGACATGCGTTTGAGTGTTTTATGCGGGGCGCTGGAGAGTCCGTTGGAGGTATCAAGAACAGGATCCAGGGGAGCGTTGGAGTCCCCACCAAGGTATAAAATGCCCATTTGCATTTCAAGTAGTTTGCGGGAGACTTTTTGAAGAGAGAGATGCTGGGAGGAGTGCGGGCAATATACATTGGCTAGCGTGATGGGCTTGTTAAACAAAGTGCCCGTAAGTATCAGAAATCTGCCGTCAGGGTCTTTGTAACTTTGTGAGAGCTGGAAGGGGACCCCTGCACCAAAAAGGATCCCCACCCCATTTTTTTTTTGGAGCTTGAGGCAAAGTATGCTACTGGGTATCGACGATTGTGCCTTTTTGGTTCGTGAGCTATTGCAAAATGTGTTTCCTGTATGAGGACTATGTCCCCATTCATTCTCTGTAGGTCCCTCATAACTATGACACGTTTGGAGGGGCTATTAAGCCCCTTGGCATTAACAGTTATAAGTTCAATTGGTCGGGGTTTACCTCTGTTAGTCTGAGTCGCCATGGCCACACTATATGTCCAGCAGTGCGTCGTGGGGGAGAGAGATGAGACGGCAATCCCAAAGGGGAAGGGAGAGAAAAGAGAGAGAGATAGAGAAAGAGAAAGAGAAAGAAGAAGAGAAAGAGAGAGGGAGTGGAGAAAAAAAAATTGGGGGGGGAGGGAGGTTTAGGGGAGAGGGGGGGAGAGAGATGCGGAAGAGGGGAAAGAAAGGGGTCAAAAAGGTTAAAGGGAGTAGGGGACGTGAAATAGAGGAGTCTTCTCTAGGAAGACTAAAACAACAGTGAATGTGTATCACTTAATAAGAACTGAAAAACATAACCTTAAACATCAAATACAATCAGTAACAGTTCCTAAAACAAATAAATTCTGTCAAAACTACTTCAAAAACTCAGGGGTATTTGTCCCTGTGCATATCGCGTGTAAATTTGATTAATTAACATTGTGCTTAGAAATCTGGTTGACCCTTTAGGTTGATTTGAGTGAATTAAGGTGCTTTCCTTATATCCAAATAATCTAGTTATCAACATAATGCTGCTACTCAGCTCTGCATTCTACTTCTCTAGGGTCCATACAATCTGGGCCTAAATGGCTTTTAGTGTTGGTCATATATTAACCCATGTAAGGGTGTTTACATGTGTCCCCGTAGGTTATCTATTGCTAATCCTCTGTCAACCTTAACGCTATGTGTCCACCCTCCCGTACAACCAGCAAGCTCTCGTATCTCAGTGAAGAATTGGGACAGGATATATAAGTGCTTAAATCAATCGGGTGGAAAGGCAAACAGTACAGTGCAGCCTGCTCATGTCTTCGCCAACCACTTCAACATGGGGGTCCTGTTTATATAAGTATATCCCTTCTTAAACTATCTAGTGGGCGACCTTTTTGTGTATTCTACTGCAACTTGCTATGTTAGTCCCTACCTTCTGCTATAGGGAGATGGGCATTAATGTATCCACTGAGTCAAAAGGGATGCTAGATAAAAACAATATCGGTTAGCTTGGCTGTATATCGGGTTCTATCACCAGTAATAATATTTCCGGTAATATAGCAGGAACTAAACAGTCCTATATGGCTTTTGGTGCAGTACTCTTAGTGAACACAAGTGTGGCAGTACATATATAAATTAAAAAAAAAACAACAATAAAACAGCATGTTATATACGACCTGGTAGTTTCACAGAGGGGCAAAGAGTCCTGTCCTTGGCAAGGTCCATCAGGAGCCGATGCTGCCTGAGACCAATTGTCAATATCCTAGAAAGTAAAATTGGACAATAAAGTAGCAAAAGCAAAATCCGTGAAAGTTTTTTTGGGTTCACCCACGGATCTGCTGGATTTCTTCCTGAATTATGGCATTCGGAGCTCTACAAGCTGGTTCTTCCTGATGTGGCGGTTCAATTTCCTGTCCAAGTGCTTGATTAAAGTTGGGGAGATCTCCCAGACCTCGGAGGGTGTGTGAGGCATTATTTTTAGTTGCAATGAGGCAGGTGGGGAATCCCCACCTGTATGGGATCCCCTTCTCCTTCAGCACTGATGTGATGTATCTCATGTCTCTCCTCTTTTGCAGCGTAGTGGGGCACAGGTCTGAGTATACTTGAACTTCTGTACCTCTAAAAGTGATTGGATGCCTTGTTCTAGCTAATTTGAGGACTTCTTCTTTGTCCCGAAAAGACAAAAATGTAATAATTATGTCCCTGGGTGGGGCCCTATTTGGTGGTTTAGGGTGTAAAGCTCTGTGTGCTCACTCTATTTGTACATCCTGTGCTGAGGCGTTGTTTTTCAGGTATCTGATAAATTCCTGTATGTAAAGTTGTATTTCTGGGGGGTCAACTGATTCAGGTATACCTCGAAGGCGCAGATTGCTCCTTCTGCTCCTATTTTCTAGGTCTTCTAAGCGGTCCATAAGGGAGTGAACCATGCCCTCCTGAGCCTGCTGTAAACTAGCCTGATGTTGCACATCGGAGCTAAGAGATTCCTGTTTCTCCTCTACCTGCGTAACACGGTGATCTATAGCTGCAATGTCCCTTTTAACCTCCCTGAACATACTTTTGAATTCATGCATCGCACTTTTAATGTCCTCCTTGGAAGATAAGTATAATATATCTTCTTTTGTAAGATAACTGTGAGAGTTAGTGCTAGGCCTATGCTCATGGACCTGTGCAGTCACTGAGGGCCCCTGAGAGTCCTGCATTGTTTTGCTAGGCGTTTGGGCAGAGTCTGTGGGTATCAAAAAGTTCTCCATCATGGTAGGTTGTGTGCTTTTGGAAGGTTTAGGGTTTCTTTTGGTAGACATTGCAGGCAGAGAGTCTGTATATCTATCTATAAAGGTCCCTTTCTTTGCACAGTATTGCACCTTTTTTGTGCGTGTCTTTATTATTTATGTATCCTCAAGTATGTTATGCGATTGCGCACCTGATCTACCACTGAGGCCTAGTCTTGTTCTCCAAAAGGGCCTGATTTTTTTTTTTTTTATCCCCTATTTAAGTCAAGCTGCCTGTGCTTGGGGATTCCCTGTGTCCCTATCACCAGGTCTGTTATCTCTTGCAGCGTTTATACCCCCAGAGCCTTGTTAGCTATAAAGTATTCGGCTAGATTATATAATTAGGGCCCGCTCGTGGGTAGCATTGTGAAGGCCGCCTCCGGGACTCACCCTCATTCCTTTGTTTGCGCTCCGATCAGTCACACTGAGCCCTTCTGACAGCCGTATTCCGGATCGTGGAGGCATATGCTCCGGTGTCGGCCCCCGTTGTGTGTGTAGCCGCTTGCAATGGCGGTATGCTGCGTGCGTTGCTCTCTTCACAGCCTGAGCCACGTGGTCGCGGCCCTGCCGTCACTGACGGCAATACAACAATGCGGCTCCGATTTTTCGGCTCTTCAGGTCCCCTGCATGAGCCGCCTTACAGTGGCCGCGGCGATGACTCCTCTGGGGTATGTACGCTGGGGTTCTATGCGATCCGCTACCAGGCCCAGCAGACGTCTCTGCACAAGGTGCCGCTACTGTTTAAGCTCCTCCAAGACTCACCGCTTCTCTAAAGGGAAGGTATCTTGTGGTTCCCCCAAGGTCAGGGATTCTTTCTTGACCCAGTGAGTGGGTTTAGTAATATTGGGTCAACCAGGTTATTTGCGATATAGCACTAGGGACTACAGAGCTCTGTTAAAATGCAGCCATTACAGATCCTGGCTAGGCTCCGCCCCCTCGATGTGTAACAGATTTTATGGGTCAAATTTAGAAAAAGTGTGGGTTTATTTAAATTTTTTCATCATATTTTATCTTTTTTTTTTTTTTTTTTAATAGTAAATTATATATGATATGATGAAACTAATGGTATCTTTAGAAAAACTGTATATAATGTGTGGGTACAGTAAATGAGTAAGAGGAAAATTACAGCTAAACACAAACCCCGCAGAAATGTAAAAATAGCCCTGGTCCCTAACGGTAAGAAAATTGAAAAATGATCTGGTCACTAAGGGGTTAAAAAGATAATCCTTTTATTACCCATTCCCCAGTTTTGCATAACCAACACTGTTATATAAATACGTTTTACCTCTGGGATTACCTTGTATCTAAGCCTCTGCAGACTGCCCCTTATCTCAGTTCTTTTGACAGACATGCATTTTAGCCAATCAGTGCTGACCCTTAAATAACTCAACGGAAGTGAGCACAATATTATCTATATGAAACACATGAACTCGCAGTGTCTGTCAAAATCTGTAGAAATGCTCTGAGATAAGAGGCAGTTTAATGGCTTAGAAATTAGCATATTAGCCTACCTAAGTTTAGCTTTCCACAAAGAATGCCAAAAGAGCAAAGCAAATTTGATGATTAAAAGTAAATTGGAAAGTTGTTTAAAACTGCATGCCCTATCTGAATCATGAAACGTTTTAGCTGCTGATTAGTACCTGTACACATGTGTCTCTTGTGATTGGCTAACTATGACCTAGATTTGGAGTTTGGCGGTAGCCGTGAAAACCAGCGTTAGAGGCTCCTAACGCTGGTTTTAGGCTACCGCCGGTATTTAGAGTCACTCAAAATAGGGTCTAACGCTCACTTTTCAGCCGCAACTTTTCCATACCGCAGATCCCCTTACGTCAATTGCGTATCCTATCTTTTCAATGGGATCTTCCTAACTCCGGTATTTAGAGTCGTTTCTGAAGTGAGCGTTAGACATCTAACGACAAAACTCCAGCCGCAGGAAAAAAGTCAGTAGTTAAGAGCTTTCTGGGCTAACGCCGGTTCATAAAGCTCTTAACTACTGTACTCTAAAGTACACTAACACCCATAAACTACCTATGTACCCCTAAACCGAGGTCCCCCCACATCGCCGCCACTCGCCGACCGCCACCTACGTTATCCTTATGTACCCCTAATCTGCTGCCCCTAACACCGCCGACCCCTGTATTATATTTATTAACCCCTAATCTGCCCCCCACAACGTCGCCGCCAGCTACCTACACTTATTAACCCCTAATCTGCCGTCCGCACGCCGCCGCCAGCTACATTATCCCTATGTACCCCTAATCTGCTGCCCCTAACACCGCCGACCCCTATATTATATTTATTAACCCCTAATCTGCCCCCCACAACGTCGCCTCCACCTGCCTACACTTATTAACCCCTAATCTGCCGAGCGGACCTGAGCACTACTATAATAAAGTTATTAACCCCTAATCCGCCTCACTAACCCTATAACAATTATAGTATTAACCCCTAATCTGCCCTCCCTAACATCGCCGACACCTAACTTCAATTATTAACCCCTAATCTGCCGACCGGAGCTCACCGCTATTCTAATAAATGTATTAACCCCTAAAGCTAAGTCTAACCCTAACACTAACACCCCCCTAAGTTAAATATAATTTAAATCTAACAAAATAAATTAACTCTTATTAAATAAATTATTCCTATTTAAAGCTAAATACTTACCTGTAAAATAAATCCTAATATAGCTACAATATAAATTATAATTATATTATAGCTGTTTTAGGATTTATATTTATTTTACAGGTAACTTTGTATTTATTTTAACCAGGTACAATAGCTATTAAATAGTTAAGAACTATTTAATAGCTAAAATAGTTAAAATAATTACAAATTTACCTGTAAAAGAAATCCTAAACTAAGTTACAATTAAAACTAACACTATACTATCAATAAATTAATTAAATAAACTACCTACAATTACCTACAATTAACCTAACACTACACTATCAATAAATTAATTAAATACAATTCCTACAAATAAATACAATTAAATAAACTTGCTAAAGTACAAAAAATAAAAAAGAACTAAGTTACAAAAAATAAAAAAATATCTACAAACATAAGAAAAATATTACAACAATTTTAAATTTTAAACTAATTACACCTACTCTAAGCCCCCTAATAAAACAACAAAGCCCCCCAAAATAAAAAATGCCCTACCCTATTCTAAATTACTAAAGTTAAAAGCTCTTTTACCTTACCAGCCCTGAACAGGGCCCTTTGCGGGGCATGCCCCAAGAAGTTCAGCTCTTTTGCCTGTAAAAAAAAAACATACAATACCCCCCCCCCCAACATTACAACCCACCACCCACATACCCCTAATCTAACCCAAACCCCCCTTAAATAAACCTAACACTAAGCCCCTGAAGATCATCCTACCTTGTCTTCACCTCACCAGGTATCACCGATCCGTCCTGGCTCCAAAATCTTCATCCAACCCAAGCGGGGGTTGGCGATCCATCATCCGGTGCCTGAAGAGGTCCAGAAAAGGCTCCAAAGTCTTCATCCTATCCGGGAAGAAGAGGCGATCCGGACCGGCAACCATCTTGATCCAAGCGGCATCTTCTATCTTCATCCGATGACGACCGGCTCCATCCTGAAGACCTCCACCGTGGACCCATCTTCTTCCGGTGACGTCCAACTGCAGAATGACGGTTCCTTTAAGGGACGTCATCCAAGATGGCGTCCCTCGAATTCCGATTGGCTGATAGGATTCTATCAGCCAATCGGAATTAAGGTAGGAATATTCTGATTGGCTGATGGAATCAGCCAATCAGAATCAAGTTCAATCCGATTGGCTGATCCAATCAGCCAATCAGATTGAGCTCGCATTCTATTGGCTGATCGGAAAAGCCAATAGAATGCAAGCTCAATCTGATTGGCTGATTGGATCAGCCAATGGGATTGAACTTGATTCTGATTGGCTGATTCCATCAGCCAATCAGAATATTCCTACCTTAATTCCGATTGGCTGATAGAATCCTATCAGCCAATCGGAATTCGAGGGACGCCATCTTGGATGACGTCATTTAAAGGAACCGTCATTCGTCGTTCAGTCGTCGGCCAGGATGGATGTTCCGCGGTGGAGGTCTTCAGGATGCTGCCGCTTCGCTCCGGATGGATGCCGCTTGGATGAAGACTTCAATCGGATGGAAGAACTCTTCTGCCCCGCTTGGATGAAGACTTCAGCCGGATCATGGACCTCTTCAGCCCCCCGCTTGGGCTTGGATCAGGACATCGGAGGAGCTCTTCTGGACCGATCGGTGAACCTGGTATGGTGAAGACAAGGTAGGATGATCTTCAGGGGCTTAGTGTTAGGTTTATTTAAGGGGGGTTTGGGTTAGATTAGGGGTATGTGGGTGGTGGGTTGTAATGTTGGAGGGCTTGGGTATTGTATGTTTTTTTTTACAGGCAAAAGAGCTGAACTTCTTGGGGCATGCCCCGCAAAGGGCCCTGTTCAGGGCTGGTAAGGTAAAAGAGCTTTGAACTGTAGTAATTTAGAATAGGGTAGGGCATTTTTTTATTTTGGGGGGCTTTGTTATTTTATTAGGGGGCTTAGAGTAGGTGTAATTAGTTTAAAATTGTTGTAATATTTTTCTTATGTTTGTAAATATTTTTTTATTTTTTGTAACTTAGTTCTTTTTTATTTTTTGTACTTTAGCTAGTTTATTTAATTGTATTTATTTGTAGCAATTGTATTTAATTAATTTATTGATAGTGTAGTGTTAGGTTAATTGTAGGTAATTGTAGGTAGTTTATTTAATTAATTTATTGATAGTCTAGTGTTAGGTTTATTTGTAACTTAGGTTAGGATTTCTTTTACAGGTAAATTTGTAATTATTTTAACTATTTTAGCTATTAAATAGTTCTTAACTATTTAATAGCTATTGTACCTGGTTAAAATAAATACGAAGTTACCTGTAAAATAAATATAAATCCTAAAATAGCTATAATATAATTATAATTTATATTGTAGCTATATTAGGATTTATTTTACAGGTAAGTATTTAGCTTTAAATAGGAATAATTTATTTAATAAGAGTTAATTAATTTCGTTAGATTTCAATTATATTTAATTTAGGGGGGTGTTAGTATTAGGGTTAGACTTAGCTTTAGGGGTTAATACATTTATTAGAATAGCGTCGAGATTCGGTCGGCAGATTAGGGGTTAATGTTTGAAGTTAGGTGTCGGCAATGTTAGGGAGGGCAGATTAGGGGTTAATACTATTTATGATAGGGTTAGTGAGGCGGATTAGGGGTTAATAACTTTATTATAATAGCGGTGCGGTCCGGTCGTCAGATTAGGGGTTAATATGTGTAGGCAGGTGGAGGCGACGTTGTGGGGGGCAGATTAGGGGTTAATAAATATAATATAGGGGTCGGCGGTGTTAGGGGCAGCAGATTAGGGGTACATAAGGATAAATTTGAAGATAAAGAGGGCGCCACATAGCGTGATATTGTTTAACAAAAGAGAAGGATAACACAAGACAGAGAGGTAATGTGCTTACCAATATTTGTGGTACTGTTCTGTGACCAGTACTATCTCGCCTGCTAGCACTTTAATCAGTGGCTAGTACACTGTAGGATGCGATCCTTCCCGGAACTGATCCTTGGATAAGGGAATCGTGCTGTGAGCGTTTCTCTGTTCAGCTATTCCCATGTGTTGTTCGGTTAAGTTAAAAACTCATAAAAAAGTGCACAACTTCCAGGTTTTTAAAAGAAAACTTTAAAAGGCTTTATTATAACGCGTTTCTCAACCACCAAGGGTCGTTTCTTCAGATATCAAAGCGAAATCAGGATAATGTAAGTAGCGGCGGTTTACGGAGCGGCAGATTAGGGGTTAAAAATAATATGCAGGGGTCAGCGATAGCGGGGGCGGCAGATTAGGGGTTAATAAGTGTAAGGTTAGGGGTGTTTAGACTCAGGGTACATGTTAGAGTGTTAAGTGCAGACGTCGGAAGGGTTACCGCATAGCAAACAATGGGGCTGCGTTAGGAGCTGAACGCGGCTTTTTTGCAGGTGTTAGGTTTTTTTTCAGCTCAAACAGCCCCATTGTTTCCTATGGGAGAATCGTGCACGAGCACGTTTTTGAGGCTGGCCGCGTCCGTAAGCAACTCTGGTATCGAGAGTTGAAGCTGCGTTAAAAATGCTCTACGCTCCTTTTTTGGAGCCTAACGCAGCCTTTATGTGGACTCTCGATACCAGAGTTATTTTTATGGTGCGGCCAGTAAAACGCGGGCGTTAGTTTTTCGGGTCGTTACCGACAAAACTCCAAATCTAGCTGTATGTATGTCCAGCTACCTGACAGCAGTACATTGTTGTCCCTTTAGCAAAGGATAACAAGATAATAAAGCAAATTAAGTTGTTGAAGTAAATTGGAAAGTTGTTTAAAATGGTATATTCTATCCAAATCATGAAAGAAAATGTTGGTGTTCCCTGTCCCTTTTAAATACCCAGTGACTATGTTTATTTCCCTTGATTGTTGCCAATTATTGACTGTTGCATTTGTATAGTGCTGTTTTGCAGTTTTTATAAGCTGCTCAAATGTAATCCCCTACTAGGCCATTTTTCAGTGCAAACACCCTATATATATATATATATTATTATTATTATTATTATTTTTTTTTATATTTTTTTCTTCAGGAGACCCAGCAGATTTAAACTACACCCATCACCTGCAACAAAAAGTGTGGATTTTTTTTTTAATTAAAATTGTAAGAAAGTTATTAACCACAGCATGTGTGTGCTTTACCCCCTAAACTTTATAGTAAAAAGAAGGGGTTATCCACATATAAATAAGGGCTTTTCTGTATAGTTATGCAACTATGGTCTGCACATAAGGGCTCCTATGAGCCTCTGTGCAAATAAATCCACATTTATTCACGCCAGGTGATCACTATTACTACAGTAATCACCTGGCTTCTAAAGCTTATATAGGGTATTTAGTTTTAAGAGGGGCTTAGGGGCAATAAACAAGTTGCTTTGGGGGTCTCTAAACCTTTTTGATGGCCTGTTAGAGGATATGTTGTGCCTAACGTGTGTACTTTTAGTTTTTTACATTTATTTTTAAGTGTTTATACTTAAAGGGACACTTGATCAAAATTAAACTTTTATTATTCAGATAAAGCATGCCATTTTAAACAACTTTCCAATTTACTTCCATTAAAAAATGTGCAGTCTTTTTATATTTAAACTTTTTAAGTCACCAGCTCCTATTGAGCATTTGTAAGAATAAGTGTGTATGCATTTGTGAATGGCTGATGGATGTCACAGGATACCAAGAGAACAAAACAAATTAGAAGTAATTTGGAAAAATGTTTAAAATTGCATTCTTGATCTAAAAAGTTTATTTTTGACTTAGTCCTTTACAAAATCTGAGATCTTGTCCCTCTAAGGAAAATAAAACAAACAGCTTTCTAAATTTTAAGGAACCAAAAAGGAAGAATACATATTGTAATGCCGTTATATTTTCCTTAATTAATCATGTTATCAGGATTTTTATGTTGAGTTCCATGTTCAGTCATTTGTCTTTTCTGATTGCTTCAAGCATTCCAGCACTTTTGCCCTGTGATTCCGAGACTGTAAAGACTATGGAGAAGTGACATGGTGAAGTTTGGGTTTGTGAGCTGGGTTGGGTGACCATGTTGGTCAGCTGAGGTCTGCATGATAGGGCTGGGATTGGGAAATGATAGAGCATGGTGTTCCTGATTGAAGGGATTGTAAAGTCCAAATTAAACTTTCATGATTCAGATAGGGCATGTCATTTTAAACAACTTTCCTAGGTAGGCTCATATGCTAATTTCAAAGCCCTTGAAGGCCGCCTCTTATCTGAATGCATTTGAAAGGGTTTTCACAGCTAGAGGGTGTTAGTTCATGTGTTTCATATAGATAACATTGGGCTAACGCACGTGGAGTTATTTAAGAGTCAGCACTAATTGTCAAAAGATCTGAGATAAGGAGGCAGTCTGCAGAAGCTTAGCTACAAGGTAATTACAGAGGTAAAAAGTGTATTTCTATAACAGTGTTGGCTATGCAAAACTGGGTAATGGTAAATAAAGGGATTATCTATCTTTTTAAACAATAACATTTTTGAAGTTTACTGTCCCATTAAGGTTTCTTTTGAAGAATAAAATGCTGTATAATATTTGGAGCTGAGAAATCAAGTTTAATTTCTCCATAAAATGTTCAATTATGCATAGTATAAGACTCTGCATTGTGTTTTCATTATTTATTCTGTCTCCTTATCTTGTAATTTAGCTCTTAAAATTGTACTGTTGTGAGTCCTAACATAACGCCTAGATTTAGAGTTTTGTCGGTAAAGACCCGCGATGCTAACGCTGCTTTTTTTTCCAGCGCACCATTAAGACAACGCTGGTATTTAGAGTTGTCTGAGTGGCTGCGTTAGGCTCAGAAAAGGGAGCGTTGAGCATAATTTAGCTCCACTTCAACCCTCAATACCAGCGTTGCCTACGGTAGCGGTAAACTGGAAAAACGTGCTCGTGCACGATATCCCCATAGGAAACAATGGGGCTGAGCTGGCTGCAAAAAAACCTAACACCTGATAAAAAAGCGTTCAGCTCCTAACGCAGCCCCATTGTTTCCTATGGGGAAACACTCTCTAAGTCTACATCTAACACCCTAACATGAACCCCGAGTCTAAACACCCCTAATCTTACACTTATTAACCCCTAATCTGCCGCCCCCGCTATCGCAGACAGCTACATTATATTATTAACCCCTAATCTGCCACTCCGGACACCGCCGCAGCCTACATTATACTTATGAACCCCTAATCTGCTGCCCCCAACATCGCCGACATCTATATTATATTTATTAACCCCTAATCTGCCCCCCCCAACGTCGCCGCCACCTACCTACACTTATTAACCCCTAATCTGCCAACCGGACCTCGCTGCCAATATAATAAATGTATTAACCCCTAAACCGCCGCACTCCCGCCTCGCAAACCATACAATAAATTGTATTAACCCCTAATCTGCCCTCCCTAACATCGCCGCCACCTACCTACAATTATTAACCCCTAATCTCCCGCCCCCAACGTCGCCGCTACTATAATAAAGTTATTAACCCCTAAACCTAAGTCTAACCCTAACACCCCCCTAACATAAATATAATTTAAATAAAACTAAATAATATTCCTATAATTAAATAAATTAATTCTATTTAAAACTAAATACTTACCTATAAAATAAACACTAATATAGCTACAATATAACTAATAATTACATTGTATCTATTTTAGGATTTATATTTATTTTACAGGCAACTTTGTATTTATTTTAACTAGGTGCTGGGAGTGCGGTGGTTTAGGGGTTAATAAATTTATTATAGTGGCGGCGAGGTCCGGTCGGCAGATTAGGGGTTTATAAGTGTAGGTAGGGGCGACGTTGGGGGGGGCAGATTAGGGGTTAATTGCTATGATGTAGGTGGCGGCGGTGTCCGGTCGGCAGATTAGGGGTTAAAAAATTTTATTAGAGGGTTTGCGATGTGGGGGGGGCCTTGGTTTAGGGGTACATAGTTTATGAGTGTTAGTGTACTTTATAGCACAGTAGTTAAGAGCTTTATGTTCCGGCGTTAGCCCATAAAGCTCTTAACTACTGATTTTTTTTGACAGTAGGAGTCTTGTCGGTAGAGGGTCTACCGCTCACTTCTTCCAAGACTCCAAATACCAGCGTTAGGCAAATGCAATAGAAAAGATAGGATACGCAATTGACGTAAGGGGATCTGCAGTAGCCTGGAGTCGTGGAAAGAAAGTGAGTGGTAGACCCTTTCCTGCCTGACTCTAAATACCAGCGGGCGGTAAAAAGCAGCGTTAGGACCCCTTAACGCTGCTTTTGACGGCTAACACCAAACTCTAAATCTAGGCGATAGTGTTTGGTTCATCAGTATAATAGCTCATTTAGATCTGTCCCTAACAGGATAAAGCAAAGCAGATAATATAAAGATACTTTTCAGTGTGTATGTCCTTGGACTGCAAAATTAGCACAAATATTTGCCAACAAAATAACAGGTTTAAATGCTTTTATACCATTTATTACATATGCAAATCTTTTACAATGCAGCATTAAATTGTTTGTGTATACTACATAGGGTGACCATATTGCCGCTTTAAAAAGGGACACACATGAAAAATGCATATGTCAGGGTTATACAAAACCTTTCTTTAAACAGCCCTGAAAACAGCCCTGACATATGCATTTTTCATATGCATCCCTTTTTAAAGGGGCAATCTGGTCACCCTAATACTACAGCGTGTGTGTATATACAGTATATATATATATATATATATATATATATATATATATATATATATATATATATATATATATATATATATATATATAATATCATATGAAAATCAACAAATGTCAAAAAGATTATTTGCAGATCAGATAATCTAATTAAATTAATAAAGTACTCACCTGTAAATTCTGAAGCCCTCCAAAGGCTGTGAACAAAAGCAAAAATCCAAAAGATACAACAAGAATGTTTTTCAGATACTTATCCATTTTGATTTATTTTTGTAAACTTCAAATATCCAGTGCAATCTTTCAAGCTTCTTTCTTCTTCAAATAAAATACTTTCAATTTACCTGTGCAGTGCAAAAGGTTTATGTTAGTCATTTATGTGATACTCTGGACTCTAATAAACACTGAAAGTTCACTGATATTCTAAACTGTTACTCATTCACTTGTTCAACAGTAATTGTGAGCAAAATGGCTCAGCGCTTGGTAAATTTATCAGCTAATGCTGAAATTATTGTTTCAATTACCCTTTCCAGTCTAAGTACATAGCCAGTTTTTTTTATGTATAATGGTTGTCTTGTTTAAATTAACCAGTGACTGTCCCTGTATGGTGATTGGCTTGTTTGAAATAACTGGGAACTATGGTACATTAAGATTTTATCAAACATGTTTTATATACCTTAAAAAGTGATACATTGTATAATATGCTGATCTAGGATAGTATAAAATATGTATTGGGTGGACATAATGGGGATATTCAGGACTTTTCACCTCACTCCCTAATTTCCCAGAAGCCACTGCACTTGTTCTATCTTGACAGAAACCATTTCTTTCTTCTTTGCTAGGTGATTTTGCTGTATACTAAATATTTGTTTCTGAGTATAGGTTGAATTGTGACTTTCTGTATATTTAAATATATATTATTTTGAATACTAATGTTCATAGTAGTTGACTTGCCCTGAAAGTGAGACCAAAAATCCCCTTAATTATCTCACCTAAGAGCAATATGAACAGTTAATGCATTCAAATAAAATAATATTGTCATTAAAATATTCTTATATATTCAGAAAATAATAAACTCAGCACAAGGGAGAAAATGTTACTACATCAAACATACTTGCAGTTTACCTGCTGGATTCATTTGTTTAGCTTGTTTACCTTTATTTTGCCATTTGAAATAGGGAGAGGGAGGGGACCCTATGCTACAGAAAAAATAAATTAATGAGGGTGGAGGTCCTTCATAATGATCATGGGGAGGAGGAAGACCCCTACACTACAGAAAACATAAACAAATAAAAAAATATATAAACTAGGTACTACTACAAAATATAACTACCTCTTAAATTATATTTTTTAAACATTTATATTTAGATAGCCATACACTGTCCCTGTCTATTTCACAAGTGTAAAGAGTTGATTGACAATGTGGTATATTCGGGTATTATTGTACATTCAATTTTCCATCTGTGCAAATATGCGGAATGCTGATAGTTTAAAGTACTAGAAGAAGCCTGCCTTGTTCACGTATTCAGCTTAAACATTGAGGGTATAGAAAAAAAACAATTGTATTGGGCAAATGTGTTTGGATAAAAAAATATTCTAAAAATGTTTAAAAAAAACATACAGCACTCTTGCAGCTTAACACTTTAAACTGACATGAATAAAAAAATTACTTAAAATTATGCAGTGGTCTTGCCACTTAATTAATACGGTACAAAAAACACAAACCTCACAATTTTTTCTTTCATGATTCCAATGCATTTCTAGCTCTCAGTAGTGCTTTGCTGCACTTGAGGCTACCTAGGTATGCTTTTCAAGGATACCAAGAAAACAAAGCAAATTAGATAATAGAAATACATTGGAAGGTTGTTTTAAAATTGTATGTTATATCTTAATCATAAAAGGAAAATAATTGGGGCTTCATGTCCCTTTAATTTATAAGGTGACACTTTCAATAACTGTCTTTCTGGAAGCATCAGGGGGAGTTAGCGAGGCCTGCTAGTGGGAGTAACCTGCGCTTTGCTTTGGAAGATTGACCTGCCTGAGCTAGTTAGTAGGTGCAGTAAAACTTAGGTCACCACAGCAATATTTGAAGTGTGCCTACATGGAAACCAATTTTATTTTCCAAAAGCGCACTGCTTGCACCCTGTAAGCACACTTCAAATAGGGCCCCCCTCCACAGTAAAATGTCGGCATCGTTCAGACATGCCCCCTTTAAAAAAATAAAAAAAAAATCGATGTTTTGTAACAGGGCCTAAGTGCTATTGCATTGTCTCTTTATTATGTATTTGTTAATTTTGCAAATCTACTATATTTACTGGTGCTTTAACAATCCTTGTGATGGATATAATTTTAAAATGCTGTATGTAATCATGTTGTTGACTGATGGTTGTTTATATACAGCGATTTTGTGTTGTCTTTGCTTTCAACCTCAATAAAACATATTTAAAAAACAAAATAAACTAACGTCCCACTGAAAACATCTGCCTATCTAGAGACAAATTAAATTGACCAAAGCTCTAAAAAAATGCAGAAGACTTACAGTCTGATGAAAAAGCAAAACAGCCTCTGTTGGCAAAACTGTGATTTCAAGTATTGTTCAACATACCCTAATTTATTATCTGACTTTATTAATTATGATCTGTCTAAAAAAAACAACCAAAAATTCTCTAAACTTTTAAATAAAATTGGATAACCTGCTAATGGACCAACAAATATGTAAATTGAGGTTTTATATCCCATACACGGTCAAGAACTCACAGGTCTCTTCTTTTAATGGCTGTCTGTGTATTTGAGGCTATTTTCTATAAAAGCCATGTACAACTGATAATTTGAATGGTTAAAATGTTAGTAAATCCTAGTGTTTGTGAAACGATTTACCAGTGGAACAAATAAAGTGGACTTTCAGTCTTGAAGTATAAAATACTTCATGCTGAAAGTTCCTTTATTTGTTTGAATCGTTCGCCGCACTAAACACTTAAGGCCGCACACCGCAGAATGCTATTTTTCAGTGAGGTGACGTTTCCACCTCTAAGCCAATAGCTGTGGGGGCTCAGCTGGCATTATGCCAGATAGTTAGCATGCTATTGACTGAGATCCCCTGACTGCAAAATAACGTTCTGTTGTGCACTGCGTGAGGCACTCAGCGCGGCAAACGCTGAAGAAAATAAAGGAACTTTTGAGCATGAAGTATTTTATGCTTCATGACTAAATATCCCCTTTGTTTGTTGCACTGGTAAATCCTAGTATTTAAAAAATGCTAGGATTTACTATCACTTTAATTAAAAAACACACTGAGATTTTAATATAAAACATTACAGGGAGTGCAGAATTATTAGGCAAATGAGTATTTTGACCACATCATCCTCTTTATGCATGTTGTCTTACTCCAAGCTGTATAGGCTCGAAAGCCTACTACCAATTAAGCATATTAGGTGATGTGCATCTCTGTAATGAGAAGGGGTGTGGTCTAATGACATCAACACCCTATATCAGGTGTGCATAATTATTAGGCAACTTCCTTTCCTTTGGCAAAATGGGTCAAAAGAAGGACTTGACAGGCTCAGAAAAGTCAAAAATAGTGAGATATCTTGCAGAGGGATGAAGCACTCTTAAAATTGCAAAGCTTCTGAAGCGTGATCATCGAACAATCAAGCGTTTCATTCAAAATAGTCAACAGGGTCGCAAGAAGCGTGTGGAAAAACCAAGGCGCAAAATAACTGCCCATGAACTGAGAAAAGTCAAGCGTGCAGCTGCCAAGATGCCACTTGCCACCAGTTTGGCCATATTTCAGAGCTGCAACATCACTGGAGTGCCCAAAAGCACAAGGTGTGCAATACTCAGAGACATGGCCAAGGTAAGAAAGGCTGAAAGACGACCACCACTGAACAAGACACACAAGCTGAAACGTCAAGACTGGGCCAAGAAATATCTCAAGACTAATTTTTCTAAGGTTTTATGGACTGATGAAATGAGAGTGAGTCTTGATGGGCTAGATGGATGGGCCCGTGGCTGGATTGGTAAAGGGCAGAGAGCTCCAGTCCGACTCAGACGCCAGCAAGGTGGAGGTGGAGTACTGGTTTGGGCTGGTATCATCAAAGATGAGCTTGTGGGGCCTTTTCAGGTTGAGGATGGAGTCAAGCTCAACTCCCAGTCCTACTGCCAGTTTCTGGAAGACACCTTCTTCAAGCAGTGGTACAGGAAGAAGCCTGCATCCTTCAAGAAAAACATGATTTTCATGCAGGACAATGCCCCATCACACGCGTCCAAGTACTCCACAGCGTGGCTGGCAAGAAAGGGTATAAAAGAAGAAAATCTAATGACATGGCCTCCTTGTTCACCTGATCTGAACCCCATTGAGAACCTGTGGTCCATCATCAAATGTGAGATTTACAAGGAGGGAAAACAGTACACCTCTCTGAACAGTGTCTGGGAGGCTGTGGTTGCTGCTGCACGCAATGTTGATGGTGAACAGATCAAAACACTGACAGAATCCATGGATGGCAGGCTTTTGAGTGTCCTTGCAAAGAAAGGTGGCTATATTGGTCACTGATTTGTTTTAGTTTTGTTTTTGAATGTCAGAAATGTATATTTGTGAATGTTGAGATGTTATATTGGTTTCACTAGTAAAAATAAATAATTGAAATGGGTATATATTTGTTTTTTGTTAAGTTGCCTAATAATTATGCACAGTAATAGTCACCTGCACACACAGATATCTCCCTAAAATAGCTAAAACTAAAAACAAACTAAAAACTACTTCCAAAAATATTCAGCTTTGATATTAATGAGTTTTTTGGGTTCATTGAGAACATGGTTGTTGTTCAATAATAAAATTAATCCTCAAAAATACAACTTGCCTAATAATTCTGCACTCCCTGTATGTATAGTAAAATAACTTTGCAATAGGCTTTTATTATTTATTTTGTCCCCTTTCCATGTAATTTTAGCTCTGAAGATTGTAGATTTTCTAATTTCAAGGCTAATCCTGCCACATATATGTCCCTAATTGGGTCTAGCAGAAAATAATTTCAAACCCATACACTTTATTCAAGCATAATGACACGGGCTATCGTTGTTGTCTGCAGACTCAAACCCATAATTGCTTCTACAAATAAGGAAAGGGAGGGTTTTAGCTATTGAAAGACAATCGCAGCAAACAGGATGTTCATTTGTTTAGAAAATGTTTAGACTTTGCTTATATGTTGTTCTATAGGACAGCAACAGCAATGTCTTGTAATTACAGGGTGTTTACTTTCCCTTTAAGAGGGAAAATTAGCAAACTTTTCGAACACATAGTCTAATTTGCATGGATTTCTCATTAATATCTACATGCAGTACGCAGAGTCTATCTATATATAAGCAATATGAAAGAAAAAGTATGCTAATTGATTCATGCCAAAATAATCTCCTATCCAGCCTACATAAATCCTTATATCCATCAACCATCCCTCAAACCTGAAATATGACCGAAATTCCTATCTCAACTCACTAATAAATGTAATCAGAAACCAAGGTTATCAACCAAGAACTAATAAAAGTAATAAAATATATATATATATATATATATATATATATATATATATATATATATAAATAAACACACAGAGAAAACCCAGCACTCACTTACAAGCTCTCAGCTAAGATTTAAAAGCAAAAATGGAAAGGTTAGTTACCGCATCTGGCTAAATGGGACAAGCCCAGGTACTTCGTCAAGGTCCTTTCCAATACCTGGGACCCTAAAACAGCCACACAATGCAAGCTTTCAAATCCAAACAAACTGGGAACAACGGATGGGTGAACAGGCATATGTAATCACCCTAGACATATACAAAACACGGAAGGGAACTGCACTCTCATACTGGACCGGGTACACATCCTATGACCCTGCAACATGCTCAGCCCTGGGTGCCACTGGCACTCACAGGAAGCTGTGCTGTCCCCAGGGTCACAGGCAGTTAACCCCAGTCAGGTCAGGGTGCAAGAACCATAGGGAAAATTACAAAACAAATTAATACAACACACAGAGAAAACCCAGCACTCACTTACAAGCTCTCAGCTAAGATTTAAAAGCAAAAATGGAAAGGCTAGTTACAGCATCTGGCCAAATGGGACAAGCCCAGGTACCTCGTCAAGGTCCTTTCCAATACCTGGGACCCTAAAACAGCCACACAATGCAAACTTTCAAATCCAAACAAACTGGGAACAAGGGAAGGGTGCACAGGCATATGTAATCACCCTAGACATATACAAAACACGGAAGGGAACTGCACTCTCATACTGGACCGGGTACACATCCTATGACCCTGCAACATGCTCAGCCCTGGGTGCCACTGGCACTCACAGGAAGCTGTGGTGTCCCCAGAGTCACAGGCAGTTAACCCCAGTCAGGTCTGGGTGCAAGAACCATAGGGAAAATTACAAAACAAATTAATACGACACACAGAGAAAACCCAGCACTCACTTACAAGCTCTCAGCTAAGATTTAAAAGCAAAAATGGAAAGGTTAGTTACCTCTTCTGGCCAAATGGGACAAGCCCAGGTACCTCGTCAAGGTCCTTTCCAATACCTGGGACCCTAAAACAGCCACACAATGCAAACTTTCAAATCCAAACAAACTGGGAACAAGGGAAGGGTGCACAGGCATATGTAATCACCCTAGACATATACAAAACACGGAAGGGAACTGCACTCTCATACTGGACCGGGTACACATCCTATGACCCTGCAACATGCTCAGCCCTGGGTGCCACTGACACTCACAGGAAGCTGTGCTGTCCCCAGAGTCACAGGCGGTTAACCCCAGTCAGGTCTGGGTGCAAGAACCATAGGGAAAATTACAAAATAAATTAATACAACACACAGAGAAAACCCAGCACTCACTTACAAGCTCTCAGCTAACATTTAAAAGCAAAAATGGAAAGGTTAGTTACTGCATCTGGCCAAATGGGACAAGCCCAGGTACCCAGGTAACTAACCTTTCCATTTTTGCTTTTAAATCTTAGCTGAGAGCTTGTAAGTGAGTGCTGGGTTTTCTCTGTGTGTCGTATTAATTTGTTTTGTAATTTTCCCTATGGTTCTTGCACCCAGACCTGACTGGGATTAACTGCCTGTGACTCTGGGGACAGCACAGCTTCCTGTGAGTGACAGTGGCACCCAGGGCTGAGCATGTTGCAGGGTCATGGGATGTGTACCCGGTCCAGTATTAGAGTGCAGTTCTCTTCCGTGTTTTGTATATATATATATATATATATTTTGGATGAAGTCTAGAGCCCCAAAGAAGGGGATCAAGACTGAAAGAGTGCACTTGGGAAGCACTCCCGTCCCTGATTGTAATAATTAATAAACTCACATTCAGGACCAAAAACTTGGTATTCAAGTGGATTTAATTAAAACATAACTTTTATTAGAAAAATAGTTGTGTAAAATCAAAATGTGTGAGTATGCACTTTAAAAACACATAGGAACTGGGCCGCAAATATTAGTTAATACTAAGTTCTGTAACCTGATTATACAAATATTGTGGGTCCCTTTAATATACAAATATTGTGGGTCCCTTTAAAGAGGGAATCCACCCCAATATTGGGTGTTGTTTATATTTTATCTTAGTGCAACAGTAATAGTGGTATAGGAGTTAAATAAATAAATATAAAGATTATATTGACAATAATAGTCTTATTTATAGTCAATGCAATTGGACTGATGTAGGATTATAGCAGTATGTACTATCACACACTATTAAATAAACTATATCCTAACATCTATTACCCAATATGGTGTCATATACTGGGGGTAGACAAAGATATATCAACTGGGGTTCGTTGGCTAATTGTGTGTTATACACTGTGCAACACTGTGGTTAGAATAATCCGTCTTATTGGAACATATGATGCTACTGGTAACCTAGATTACCCTTCAATGTAGCTTTCAATACAAGGGAAAGGAAAAGAGGCTCTTGTATAATATTTAATACCTTGTGGTGTAATTCATTAGTGTATTGAAACACACGATTATCAGCTTGTTACAAATGTATCTAATATATTACGCCCTTGTTTGTACACCGTTTCAGAATGGCGCTTTATTACCCTATAGAGTATGTAATACTTAAATTAGTAGCTGATAAATTAGGGATAATAATCTTGAACAGGATTGCTGCTCATGTGTCTCCATTCACGTCCATGCGTGTAGAGGCAGAACTTGTTTTAATAATTACTGCTGTTACTTCTATGTTTCAAACGAGCTCTCAGTTGCGCCTTATTTTGGCTTTAGATGTTTAGCAATCTTAGGGTGAACTGGATGTTTCACTTGTGCACTAATTACTGAGAGAGGTTTATCTAGTATCTTATTTTATAAAAAAGAGTTTGTGAACCTCTCAGAAAAAGTTAACTCAATTCACATCCGTGCGTATAGAAGCAGAACTTTTTTAGATTAATACTATTATTACTTCTATGTAAAAATATCCTCTACATTACGTCTTATTGGGATTGGGCTGTTTGAAAATCTTGGGGAAAAGTGGATGTATCTCTTAAACACTAATGAGTGACTGAGGTTTGTGAAGTGTCTTGTTTGGACATGCACAATTTATAAGTCTCTCAGTAAAGCTTGATTAGTTTTCCTAAACTGGTAATAGCTTGCTATATCTAAGCCTGGCTTCCCCTCTTTGACAATTGGCTATTTGAATTGTGGATTGTACGTATTGTAGTTATCAATAAGTGTCGGTCTTCTGTATTGTCTTGTACGACAGAACTCAATGATATTCTATTTTTGCATTCACAATTCTAAATAAGTCTGTATAACTTTTGCACCACAAGTTCTTAATGTTAGCTGTCCTCACCGGCAACCCCCGCTAGCATGTAGCAGTGCTACCAGGGTATCCCGGTCTATCGAGGTCTATATTGTTGTGTAAATTTAGCAAGATTCAAGGTTACAAGTCGACTTCTTAAGGGACTTAATGACGAAAACAAAGGTTGCTCATTTTGTAGCAAGCTGTTTTAAATAACTGTTTTCCTTACATATAAACTTGTAAGACGGATCCTAGTAAATGCCTTGTTTTGGCATAGGTAATGGTTAGTTAAGCTTATGAGGTTGTTACCCTGTTAATTCGAATATTGTCTGCCCCCTGTAGCCACCCCTAGCGTGTAGCGTGGTTATCGATATACTTTTTAACACTGCAGTCAGTATACTGTTGCTCTATCGAAGTAACTAGTATTACATTAACCAATTTCAAGGATTACAGGCTAATTGTTTAGTATATGCACAGATTCCCATGCCATTTAAAAACAACTAATAGGGGTGTTTGTTAAACAATACCCCTCCCTGACATGTTTCGCCGATACTATCTCGGCTTTTTCAAATTATTACAATCAGGGACGGGAGTGCTTCCCAAGTGCACTCTTTCAGTCTTGATCCCCTTCTTTGGGGCTCTAGACTTCATCCAAAAATTGTTCTTGTGCACAAGCACCCCATTTCATATAAAAGACACATACACATATATTTATGTGGATGTGTGGATATATATATACAGATATACATACGAATACTGATATATTCAATTAATTTAATTGAGCAACCCTGTACCAATAATATTTGTAGTGCTAGTGCCACCCTTTCTTCTTACAGTATATATATATATATATATATATATATATATATATATATATATATATATAAACATAACATAATGTTCCCTAAATAGAGATACATTTGTAATGGTGCAAGGTAGTGGTAAATATAGGAATTAATACTAGAAGAAAAAATAGACCACTATTATCAAGCACAAGACTATAACTCTATAATAAATATTCCCCACATTAGACAAAAGAAGAGAAAGAGGATAAAAAAGTTGGCCCACAACCATTGCATATATAATATATTTATTTACGACAATTAACAGCATTTATCATCTTATCAGTTTGCTGCAAAAGGACATAGAAAAAAGAAGCTTATTGCATAGCTATAGCACATGTCCATAAATCATATTGGGCAATATAAGTCCTGATCAGAATTTATCTTGGTGTTTAACCTTCGGATATAACCCTATTCAACAAGAAACATGTGTTGCATAATTCTCAAGCAAACATGGTAAATTCATATGAGGAACAACAGCACTGGTGCTGTATTTGTAATCCACGATATACGCTTATTTATTATTGCGGTCTCAGCTTCATAAGCAAACATTCATACAGGTTTCCATATACTCACACCTAGTTCTAGGCAGTCTATCACGCCCTCTGGCTTCCAAGAGGTAAAGGCAAGTCCTCATATATAACCACTTCACACACAGAGGATATTGATGTGATATTAACGGCAAGTAACCATTTTACCTGTTTCAAAGTTAGCTCAAATGTAAAGCTGTTTCACCTGTTACCAGGGCCGGTGCTAGACTATTTTGTGCCCTAGGCAAGACCAGTTACTTGCGCCCCCCCGCCCCACACCATGCAAAAAAACCCCAAAACAATTAAAGCAGCAAAACATGACACTTTTTTAAATTTCTTTTAATTTTCATGAACAAGTGCAATAAGATGCCAAAAGCAACAATGTTAAAGGCAAAATATAAAGTAACCAATCGTAAAATTGCCTATATTAACAAAAAATATATTTTAACTTTTTATTGAACAAAATATATATTAACTGTATTTTTCTTACAGTCAGAGAAACAAACAAAAAAAAACAGAGTTGTCAGATAAAAGTTAAAATCTCAGACACATCAAAATCTCACTCTGCGTGCCTTTTCCTTTGCAAATGTTGTCACCATTTCAGCCAGATCAAGTGCTGCTGCCTGTGTATGTTCAATTGATATAGTTGCCAAGCCAACTAGTCTCTTTTCCAACATTGTAGAACGTATGTAACTTTTTATAAGTTTGAGCTTTGACAAACTACGTTCACCACTTGCCACTGATACTGGAAGTGTGAGAAGGATCCTCAGAGCAACAGAAACATTAGGCACGTTATCCAGAAGTTTATTTTGTAGTATGAAGAGAAGTACTTCTTGTGGCGGCATAGGCTTTGGAAGTCTTCGAGCTATTGCTTCAAGTTCACCACGCAGATCTTCAGCATCAATATCTTTGTTTCCATTATGCATCAATGACCTTTCCAAATTATTACAGTCCTTAAGTATGTCATGAATTTACTTGATTTCTAAGAAAATTGTAAAGATAAACTTTATCATTTACCTCATATTCTTTCTTTGTGGTTTTCATGTCATAATATGTTTTAGCACATATTGCGGCTTTCTCAAGATTTTTCTGAGCAAAAGCAAATGCTTGTTGCAAATGCTTTCTTAAATTCTCAACAAGTACATCTTCTGTCGATTTTTTCTTTATACTGTATATGTCATATAGAAAGCCAAATAGTGAATTATATTTTTTGTAGCTGTTGGAATCTCTCTTCAATAGATTGTATGGCCATGTCTAAAACAGCATAGTAAAAACCTGTTTTGAATTTTTGCTTTGGATCTTGTGGTGCTTCTTCTCGGGCCTCATAGGAGTTGTTTCTTTCTCCTGTTTTGAACTTGATCTTCTGTCTCAAAGTTTGGTACTATCTGTATCTCATTTGCAATCTCAGTAGCATCTGTCAAAACTTGTTGAAAACCCTTATCACACCTGCAGGTTATGAGATAATTCTTGGTCACTTGCAATTGTCTTGTAGCTGAATTTAAATCAGCTTCCTAATTTTGTAGTAGCTTGCTTGTAAGATTGACTTCAAAAAGGATGTTGTACCATGTAACAAGGGATACCACAAACTTGAATTTACTAACTGCATCAGCAAGGCCCTTGGCTTCAACTCGGGAAGTATTTCCAGATGGACCTGATAGGCTTGTATCCTCAAAAATCTCTATCAAAGCATCATATATATTACCAAGATGATATCTCAGTGGTTTCAAAGCATCAATCCAACTCTCCCATCTTGTTTCACTCAATGGCTTAATAGTTATGCCAAAGTCTGATATATGGCTAATAAGAACTTGCCAATGCTTAGTTGATGTAGAGAAATAATTATAAATCTGTTGAACTAACCCAAAGAAAGTAGTTGCTTCCAGAAAACACCTAGCAGCAACATTGACTACCAAGTTTAAAGAATGTGCATTGCAGGGAACAAAAAACGCACCTGTGTTTAAGTCCAGTATTCTTTTTTGTGCTCCATTTTGTTTGCCTTTCTTGTTACTCCCATTGTCATACCCTTGACCACGGAGATTTTCAATTGGCAATTGAATTTGCTTCAGTTGTTCAAGAAGAGTTTTTGCTATAAAAGGCACCTGTAGTCTCCTGTAGTGGAATAAATCCTAAGAAATGTTCTCTTATAGTAATACTTTCAGACTCATTATCTGATGGTTTGCTTATATCAAAAAAATTTACAATTATTGTCATTTGCTCAATATAAGTAACAACAGGTGTGCAGTCCAGAATAATTGAATAGTATTTAGCTGAAATTGTACTTGTTATAATTTTCTGCTTTATAGCACCAGCTAGAAGCTGTATAAGCTCATTCTGGATATCTTTTCCCAGGTAGTGAACCAATGTTTCTTGATCTTTAACCCTACGCAAATATTCATTCATGATATGATCAAAAAGGGCTAGATATTCCACAAACTTTAAAAAATTTCCATTGCCGGCAATATACAACTTGTCATTTGTACCACGGAATGATAAGTTTTGCATGGCAAGAACTCTTACCAAAGCAATCAAGCATTGCAAGACTTGTTGCCAATATTGTTCTTCTTGCCTAATTTTCTGCTGGTTAATATCATCAATTGTTTTTTCTTTAGATAAGCGCAATTCAAGTTCACGCCAGGCTTGATAGTTTTCCAAATGGTCAGTATTCCTCTCATGTGAAGAAATAATTGCTCCAATGTTCTACCAGTCTTTTGAACCTGTTTCTTGTAGGGATGATGCAACATTTCTTTTACTGAACAATTTACAGCAAAAACAAAAAAACACATCTTTTGAGGTTGAATATATCGACCATTCGCGACACACTTCTTCACCATTTGCCAGTTTCCTCTTTTAGTGTACAGGAGAAAATCGTCTGTTTTTTGAGTCTTTGGGAAAATCATGTGATACAAACTCCTGTGGTCCATGTTGAATTATAAGCTGTCGTAGATCATCACTGCAAGAGTAGGGCAATTTAGCAGGGTCACTGTAATCCAAATCAGGCACAATATTGTTTTCTTTTGATGAATTTGCAGTGCTACTAGTCTCACTTTTATTGACATCTTTTTCTTCTGCGTTCTTTTTTGAAACATTTCCAAATTGTGAAACTTCAGTATGACTTGTAGTTGGAGCACAACATTCAGCTTCCCCAGTGGCAGGTTCTACAAGAGTACAGTCACATTCTTGTTCTTGATTTTCTTTCTGTGTATGAAGGTATCTAAAGAAGGACCCCTCTTGTTTTGCTTGCTCCTTAGCTTGTTCCGTCTTTCGTTTGCGGTACTGGGCTCCAGAAGGTTGTTTTTTATCAGCCATAGCTAACTGAAGAAAATAAAAAACATCTGGTTCAATAAAGATAGTTCAGCTCTATGGTCCATCTTCGAAAATATAAAACTACTTTTAAATGTACATTACAATCAGAGACATAAGTAACTATGCCACAATCTCCCCCAACTACACCCACATGGTCACCCATATTTTTGCCTTTAAGCTGGGAAGTTGACCCCTTTTAATTAATTAACAAATAACCGTACGTTGGTAAAATTCACCTGAGAAACAAATGACCCCACACACCTCAGGCCCAGCAATTGATCTTGGGCAAAATTAAAGAATTATTTTTTTCATGACAACTTAGTAGTTACTGGTTAAAACTCAAGCTAGCAAGTCACCGTGTCAATATATATTTACATTTACAATTTAAATTCAGCATCAAATTTGCTTTGTTCCATTAGTGTTCTTTGTTGAAATCTAAACCTAGATAGGCTCATGTGCTAATTTCTAAGGCCTTGAAAGCCATCTCTTGTCTGAAAGCATTTGACAGTTTTTCAGAGCTAGAGGGTGTTATTTCAGTGTGCCAAATAGATACATATAGAACATTGTGCTCACGCCTGTGTGGAGTTACGTATGAGAGGGCACGAGTATCGATTGACTAAAAAGCATGTCTGTTAAAATAACTGAGATAAGGGGCAGTCTGCATAGGCTTAGATACAAGGTAATCACAGTCTGTGATACCAAAAATGATAATAGTAGTAAATTAGAAAGTTGTTTGAAATTGCATGCTCTATCTGACTGAATCATGAGTTTTTTTTTTTTTTTTAATGTTTTTTTAGCTTAAACAAGTATTATACTTGTCAATGTTTGGTATATGGTTAAAAGGACAGTCTACTCCAGAATTGCTATTTTTTAAAAATATAGATAATCCCTTTATTACCGCTTCCCCAGTTTTTCATAATTAACACAGTTATTGTATATTAATATACATTTTAAGCTCTGTGATTCCAAACATTGACAAGTATAATACTTGTTTAAGCGAAAAAAAAACATTTAAAAAACAAAACAAAAACTCATGATTCAGTCAGATAGAGCATGCAATTTCAAACAACTTTCTAATTTACTACTACTATTATCATTTGTGGTATCTTTATTTGAAATAGCATGAATGTTATGTAAGCTTACAAGCCTTAGCTGACCCATTACTGATCACAACACATTGCGCCACATAGCATAGGGCAAAATTCCACAAAGTATATGTCAAGTAACACACAGCTATAGGGCATACTATTAATTCCACAAAGTATATGTCAAGTAACACACAGCTATAGGGCATACTATTAATTCCACAAAGTATATGTCAAGTAACACACAGCTATAGGGCATACTATTAATTCCACAAAGTATATGTCAAGTAACACACAGCTATAGGGCATAATATTAATTCCACAAAGTATATGTCAAGTAACACACAGCTATAGGGCATAATATTAATTCCACAAAGTATATGTCAAGTAACACACAGCTATAGGGCATAATATTAATTCCACAAAGTATATGTCAAGTAACACACAGCTATAGGGCATACTATTAATTCCACAAAGTATATGTCAAGTAACACACAGCTATAGGGCATAATATTAATTCCACAAAGTATATGTCAAGTAACACACAGCTATAGGGCATAATATTAATTCCACAAAGTATATGTCAAGTAACACACAGCTATAGGGCATACTATGAGAGTGGAGGGCCCTCTAGTGGGCCTGTAACATCACTAAGGGATTACCAACTTGAAGTCTGGAGATTGTGTTTTGTTTGTTACATTGTTGCAGGAGAGGAGGCGGTGTTTTGTTCTTACCTTTATAGGGTCCTGCAGCAGAGTATCCGGCCTCTTTTCGGTTCCAGACTTCAAGAGGAAAGTTTCTGTGTCCCTGAAGGAAGTTTTGCTGATGGATAGATCCAGGAGGAAATCTCTACCACCCAAAAGATATAGAGAGGTTGTGGAGATGTCATCCAGGAAGAGAGGACCTGCAAGACAAGCAGAGGAGCATGGGTTTGATGAAATTGTTCCCCCCACCCCTCCCAAAAGGCCTACCCAGAGGAGTTTCAATAAGGGGAAAGGACAGGCTAATAAGGGGAGAGGGGGTGCAGGGAAAAAAGGGGGTGGCTCTGTTGGGCCCAGTGATGTGTCCCTTTCTCAGCCGAGGTGTATGGGCGGTGTGGAGGCCCAGGCCGGCACTAGTGGGAGGCGGGAGGCCCCTGGGGAGAGGTGTGAGGCTGGCAGGGGTCCGGCTGTCACCGGAGGGTGTGAACAGGCTGGGGCTTTGCCTGCATTGCCACCGGTAGCCATGGCGGCGGTACTAGCCCTGGCCCAATCACTGGCTTCTGTGATGGCCCCTGAGGCTCAAGGGCAGGGCGGGAGCGCGGCCCTGGCTGGCGGTGGGGTTGTGGTGAGTGGAGCAGGTGTTTCAGGGTCCACGAGGCCCCACATGGCAGAGTGCGCAGCAGGCCCATCCCTCTCAGATGGCGGGTCGCGCGAGATGTTCTCCTCCAGCTCATCGGAGGAGGAGGAGTGCGGCCGCCATCTTGGAGTGAGGGTCAGAGGACCGGAGGACACCACCCGCGACCGGAGCGGCCCAGGTAACTTGGGGAGGCTCCCGGTCGCGGGCGGGGCGGCAGAGGGCAGCGCACAGCGGAGGCAGCAGGACTTACCAGTCGTCATTAGGGCGGCTGGGGCGGCAGGATCTCAGCAGCGCGGCGAGGAGGCGAGGCCTAGTACAAGCGCGCATGCGCACACGAGTACTGATGGGCCTGTAGTGAGGGCGCAGGAGCGCCAAGGCCTGGTGGATGCTGGCTGGAGGTGTGAGTCTGTGGGGTTGAGAGCTGTGGGGCCTACGCAGACGGCGCAGGCAGACATGAGTCGCGGAGGTACAGGCGCGCAGGCGCAAGGGGGGCCTAGTGCTAGCGGTCATGTGAGAGTGTCTGGAGCTGGAAGGGGCATGAATATGGGCAGCAATACTGTGAGAGTCATGGAAGCCAGCAGTGGCAGGAGTATGAGGGATGTCACTGGGGGCAGAGGGAGGACACATGCGGGGATAACGCATGTCAGTGCACATGGGTCACAGTGTGTTACGGTTGGTGAGGATGTGTATGGGCGTATGGTGCCTGGGAATATGAGGCTTGGTGGTGACAGGCCAGGAGTTTCGGGGTGTAGGCCTGAGGCACCGCAGACTGCACTGGGGCAAGAGGCAATGATACAGAGAGCTGTGGAGATTGCGCTGCATGAGATGGCCAGGCAGCAGGCCCCTCAAGGGTTTAGTGCTCATGCCCAGGAGGGGCCTGGGCAAGAACTGTTGATTAGAAGGGCTGTGGTTGCAGCTCTGGGGATGGACGCTGGGGGGGATCTCAGGGTGGAGGGGAGGAATCGCTCTTTTGACGCTCCACCCGTTGCCCAGAGTACTCCCCAAGTTAATTTGTCTCCCCAGGTATCGAGTAGGAATACTTCCACAATGGCAGCAGAAGCATCCAGTGCGCTAGTGGTGGCAGGACAGTGCACAGAGCAAAGAGAGCAGGCCGGATCTTCGTCCCAGGCACCCATCGAAGCAGACCTCTCGGGAAGTTGTGAGTACTATGCACCACACACACTGCACGCTGACACAGGGTCTTCATCTAGTGTTTCAGGTTCAGATAGTGGGGAGGACCTGGGGCTGGTTGGAAAGGGTCAGCGTAGAATGTTTCGCTGGATCAAGAAGATGGCGGCAGGGCAGGCGAAGGAGAGGGACAGGGCGCCAGGACCCGCTGAAGGGGTCCAAGGGCCCGCAGGGCCTGGGGGCGCCCCCCCTGGGGCCGCGGTGCCTCGTAAGGTGGCGGCACAGGGAGACACGTACCCGTGTTTGGTGCATTCTCTGTACGGGCACCTCAAGTTGAAAACAGTGAAGAAAATACAGGAGGGTCGTTACGTTAATGTCTTTGACCTCTCACTGGACGCGTTTAGGGCGAAAGAAAGGGCCCAAGATGGGTCAGGGCCCAAAAAAGTGCGCAGGCCTGAAACATACGAGGAGTGGCTGAAATGCTTCCGAGTGCTGGCAGCGTGTTATGTGGATAGGTGGCCACTGCAGGGCCACAACCTCTTTAAGTACCAGGATACTATTGAGGATATCCATTACAGGTTTAAAGAGGGTGCTTGGAGGGAATATGACATGGCCTTCAGGAGGAAGATGGTGGGCAACCACCTACTTCATTTCGGCACGCAGGACATGCACCTGTGGTCGAAGCTGGGGTTGGAAGGGGGCCCCACCCCCCCTACGCAGGCGCGGCTGGGGTCGCCGAGGCAGAGTGCGAGGGTAGGTCGGCGCGGGCGAGAGTGCTGGAAATTCCAGGACAAGCAGTGCGACAGAGGGAGCAGTTGCTCCTTTCGCCACATCTGCAGATATTGTGGAGGACCGCATGCAGGGGTCGATTGCAGCAAACGCAGGGAACCGGGGCAATCGAAGCCAGCACCAAAAGCTGGAGCTGTGGTCAAGGGCCCCAACCCCGCTTAAGCTGGCCCCTATGCTTCCCTGGCTGGCCCGTTATCCAGACAGGGGGGCAGCGGAGCTGCTCCGGGGTGGCCTGGAGTGGGGCTTCGAGATACCGGTTACAAGGATGGTGCATGGGTCTGGGGTACACAAAAATTTAAAGATGGCTTACGAATTCCCACACGTGGTGAGGGAGAAATTGGCAAAGGAAGTCGCATTGGGTAGGGTGTCTGGCCCATTTGCGGAATCTCCCATCGAGAACCTGGTGGTTTCGCCATTGGGGGTGGTGCCAAAAAAGGAGCCGGGGAAATTCAGGTTGATTCATCACTTGTCTTTCCCGAAAGGCGGGTCAGTCAATGATGCGATCGACCCGAAAATCAGCTCGGTGCATTATCAGTCTTTTGATAATGCTCTGGAGGTGGTTAGGGAGTGTGGCTCGGGGGCATTGATGGCAAAGCTCGACATTGAGTCGGCATTCAGACTGCTGCCCCTTCACCCCTCAGCGTTTAGGCTCATGGGGATGAGGTTCGAAGGGTCCTATTATGTGGACAGGTGCCTACCAATGGGGTGTTCCTTGTCCTGCTCACTATTTGAGTGTTTTAGTTCCTTTCTGCACTGGGTGGTCTGGTCGGCGTCGGGGGGTGGGGCGATCGCCCATTACCTCGACGACTTCCTTCTGGTGGGGAGAGCGGGTTACGCGGATTGCGAACAGCTGATGAGAACCATGAAGGAAGTAATGGCCAGTTTCGGGGTGCCCCTGGCGGATGAAAAGACGCAGGGCCCCTGCACATGTATCACATTTCTGGGGATAGAAATTGACACGGTACGTGCGGTCTGTAGATTGCCCGGCGACAAGGTGCAGCGAATGCTGCAGGCGGTCCGAGCAATTATGGAACGCGATAGGGTGCCTATCAAGGAGGTGCAATCATTGCTAGGCCTCCTGAACTTTGCTGGGCGCGTGATCCCGATGGGCCGGGTCTTCAATCGCCGTTTGGAGGGCCAGTTGAAAGGCCCTCCAGGTCAGGCGAAATGGGCGCGCGTTACGATAGAGGTGAAGGAGGACTTGGAAGTCTGGGCCAGATTCTTAGTTGACTTCAACGGGGTTTGTCTCTGGAGGCACCCACCAGTCTCCAATCAGGCACTTCACCTCTTCACGGATGCAGCGGGTGGCTTCGGGTACGGAGCTTACCTGGATGGGGAATGGAGCGCCGCTCCATGGCCCAGGGATTGGATAGAGGCCGGGTACGTCAGGAATTTGACGCTTTTGGAGCTGTTCCCCATAGTGGTAGCTGTAGAAATATGGGGTGCGCGGTTATCAAATAGGTCAGTGGTGTTTTGGACAGACAATCTAAGCGTGGTGTACGCCATTAATAGGTTGTCGGCGGCTTCACCTCATGTGGTGAGCTATCTGAGGCACCTGGTGTTGCGCTGTTTGCAGCTCAACATCTCTTTCACCGCCAAACACGTCCCGGGAGTGCAGAATGTTATCGCTGACGCACTCTCTCGATTCAACTGGGGGCAGTTTAGGAGAGCAGCTCCCAGGGCGGCTAAGGAGGGTCTAACGTGCCCTTCTTTTCTTTGGCAGCTGGCGAAGGCTGGGAAGGCATCCTCGGGCTAGTTAAGACATCACTGGCTCCGAAGACATGGGCTACTTACCTGGGCCACTGGAACAGATGGGTGACTTTCTGTCGGCAGAGGGAGGTTCAGGTACAAGGGGCCTCGAGGGTGCAAGTGTTGGGATGGTTGGCTCAGTTGAAAGGGGAAGGCATTAGCAGGGCTGGAGCAGTTGGTAGGCTGGCAGCGGTGTCTTTCTTTAACCAGGCTTTGGGTTTTGTCGACCACTCCAGGGCTTTCCTAGTAAGGAAAGTGCTGAAGGGATGGGGGAGAACTGCTCCCCGCGTGAAGGATAAAAGGGAACCGATTACAGCGGACAGGCTAGAGCAGTTGGCTCGGTGCCTGCAAGACGTATGCAAGTCTGACTACGAGACGTTGCTGTTTAGAACCGCTTTTGCGTTGGCATTTGCGGGTGCCCTTCGGGTGAGCGAACTGGTCTCCTCGTCGAAGACGGAGGGGTCTGGTGGGGTATTGGCGGAGCACGTTCGATTAGCACGAGGGGGTGTGCTATTGTACGTTCCTAGGTCTAAAACCGACCAGGAGGGCAAAGGCACATGGCTGCCTCTCGCGCGCCATGAGGTAGCAATATGCTGCCCTGTGCGTTGCGTAGAGGAGTTTGCGAAACTCCGTCCAGGACAAGGCCCGCAATTTCTCGTGCACGAGGATGGGTCCGCATTGTCCAAATTTCAGTTTAGGAGAGTTCTCGCTAAGACGGCTGAGTTGGTGGGCTTGGACCCGAAGAGAATAGCGGCCCATTCCTTTCGGATAGGCGCTGCAACTAGCGCAGCGGAGAAAGGGGAATCATCGGCGGAGATTAAGCGCTTGGGAAGATGGAAGTCGGCCCAATTTAAGGCATATATTAGGCCCACACCAGGTCCGCATTGCTAGGATAGGTGGCGGCCTGGTGGCTTTGAGTGTTATGCGAGTTGGCTTCTGCGCGACACCCGGTGGGTTGGCGGGTGCGTGTGGGGGACAGGGCTGCTGATGGATTTTCAGAAGGTGAGTGGGCGGTTGTTGCGGGGCTAGGGCGCTAGCCCAGGTTTAATTTGGTGTCGTCTGTTTTACCAGGTACAGTGGGAAGTTCACCACCGGTTCGAGTGTGGATAGTGGGACACTCATTTATCCACTGGGCGTCCATCAGGGCACTGCGGATGCCGGAAGGGCGACAACTTGGATTCCGAACGTCCAGGGCAAACTTCCGGTGGTTGGGACGCAGGGGTCTTGTGTGGGACGATTTACCAGCCTTGTTGCAGGATGCACATAGGAGGTGGGGGCAGCCGAATGTCATTGTGCTGCATTTGGGGGGTAATGACTTAGGTGCATTACCGGCCCTGGACCTTATTAAAAGGATGACAGCGGATATTAAATGGGTGCACACGTGGTTGAAAGAGGTCAAAATAGGTTGGTCAAATGTGGTTGCTCGGCTGCATTGGCGACACATTGTGACCCAGAAAGCAGCCTATAACGTGCGGAAGAAGGTCAATAGAGAGTTGGGAAGAGCGGTCACGGCCTTGGGGGGCTTCGTGATTAGACACAATGGGATAACGGCCGACAAGAAGGACCTATTTCGCCCTGATGGGGTCCATCTGACTGATGTCGGGTTGGACATGTTTCTGTCAGACATTAAGAGCACTTTGTTGAGGGTATTATAGTTCAAAAAAAAAAAAAAAAAGCCGATTGTTATTGTTCATTTGGTTATTTGTTACTGTTGACATGTTATTTTATTGTAGGTGCCTGTCGGTTAAGTGGCGGCAAGAGAACGCCTGGCTCTTGTGGCGGGTGGTCAGGGCCCTGGGGAGCGGGCACGGAGAGAGAAGAGTGCCGGTCTAATTAAAGGGGGGGGTTACGCCCGCCAGGCGCCGGCCTGGGGGTCCTCTCCCTGGCGAACAAGACCGAACACCTCTAAACCATCACAGCTCTCTCTCAGTGCCATTGGGCGTGACAGCCGGGTGTCACGTTGCAGGCATCGAAAGGGGCCTTGACCATCTGACTAAAGGGGCTAGGTTAGGGTGAGATGCCGCCAACGTTTTGTTGTTAACGAACTTGTTGCCAAGTTTGGTATTAAGTAAAGTGCCTAAGGTAAATTCGAATAACGCTTTAGGCATTAGTTATTCGTTTATTTTAATAAACGCGACCGTGACCGGTCTTTTCCTCCCAACTTGGTGTGCTGTCTTATTATTTCATGTTATGCTACACTACGTAGGACGTAATAGGGGGTTTAGACCTTATGAGAGTGGAGGGCCCTCTAGTGGGCCTGTAACATCACTAAGGGATTACCAACTTGAAGTCTGGAGATTGTGTTTTGTTTGTTACATTGTTGCAGGAGAGGAGGCGGTGTTTTGTTCTTACCTTTATAGGGTCCTGCAGCAGAGTATCCGGCCTCTTTTCGGTTCCAGACTTCAAGAGGAAAGTTTCCCGCCCACCCGTCCCCGGAGTAGCAGTGGATTGGTGGCGATGCGGCTTGTAGGGTGAGCTAACCCGGCAGGGGTAGGTTTATTTGAGCTAGCCTTATGTAAGACCGGGTTCTTAATTTAGTCACCCACCTCTATCAATAGGGTTGTACGATTCGATTGTGAGAGGTCACCGTACTGGGTTGGGTTGATGCCTAGTTAGGCGGGTGGTCAGGGCCCTGGGGAGCGGGCACGGAGAGAGAAGAGTGCCGGTCTAATTAAAGGGGGGGGTTACGCCCGCCAGGCGCCGGCCTGGGGGTCCTCTCCCTGGTGAACAAGACCGAACACCTCTAAACCATCACAGCTCTCTCTCAGTGCCATTGGGCGTGACAGCCGGGTGTCACGTTGCAGGCATCGAAAGGGGCCTTGACCATCTGACTAAAGGGGCTAGGTTAGGGTGAGATGCCGCCAACGTTTTGTTGTTAACGAACTTGTTGCCAAGTTTGGTATTAAGTAAAGTGCCTAAGGTAAATTCGAATAACGCTTTAGGCATTAGTTATTCGTTTATTTTAATAAACGCGACCGTGACCGGTCTTTTCCTCCCAACTTGGTGTGCTGTCTTATTATTTCATGTTATGCTACACTACGTAGGACGTAATAGGGGGTTTAGACCTTATTAATTCCACAAAGTATATGTCAAGTAACACACAGCTATAGGGCATACTATTAATTCCACAAAGTATATGTCAAATAACACACAGCTATAGGGCATACTATTAATTCCACATAGTATATGTCAAGTAACACATAGCTATAGGGCATAATATTAATTCCACAAAGTATATGTCAAGTAACACATAGCTATAGGGCATAATATTAATTCCACAAAGTATATGTCACGTAACACACAGCTATAGGGCATACTATTAATTCCACAAAGTATATGTCAAGTAACACACAGCTATAGGGCATACTATTAATTCCACAAAGTATATGTCAAGTAACACACAGCTATAGGGCATACTATTAATTCCACAAAGTATATGTCACGTAACACACAGCTATAGGGCATAATATTAATTCCACAAAGTATATGTCACGTAACACACAGCTATAGGGCATAATATTAATTCCACAAAGTATATGTCACGTAACACACAGCTATAGGGCATAATATTAATTCCACAAAGTATATGTCAAGTAACACACAGCTATAGGGCATAATATTAATTCCACAAAGTATATGTCACGTAACACACAGCTATAGGTAAAGTACACACTGACAGACTATGTAACACTATGGAGACAAGGCACTAGGGAGATCCTGAACCATTAATCTTATTGGTAGAGCTTTACCAATTTACCACATCCAAGATAAGGAGGGACTCCAATTAGATCACATACACAAAATTACTTATGACTGAAGGCAAATGGCAGATTGTGAAGATGCCAGTATCTGCAGCAGCCAGGGGCCCAGGGGTAGTGTTAGAAGGGCAGACGCTCTTTCTTTTTATATAAAAGAGGGTCTGCCCTTATAACACTACCCCTGCTGCAGATACTGGCATCTTCACAATCTGCCATTTGCCAGGAAGATGTTCTCACATGGGAATATTTTAAATATTCCCATGTGAGCACATCATCCTGGACCCTGTGCATTATTTAATTAAAGAAATTGCGACAGCAGATTGTGAAAATATTATTACATAGAAATTTACAATATATATGACCCTGGCGTCACATGTAAAATAGGTATAAATTATATTTTTTTAAGCAAATCAAACAATCATATTCATAATTCATCATCATACATAACATAACATTGTTCTGACTGAGGCCCTCTGAGGGCCTGCTGTAAAAGTTTCAACAACCCGGCCTTCTCATCCACACTGTCACAGCAAGGGCCCCCTCCCTCCCCTAACCCCAAAGTCTCATGCTCAGCAATACCCACGAGGTCGGAGTCTGAAGACAAATTAATAATAAATAAAAAAAAGACTGTAAATAAAAAAAATGTAAAGAAAATACACAGATTGTAATTTGTACAGGGAGGGTCGGGGTGGGTGAGGCGAGGGTCAGCTAATAAATAAAATAAAAAAATTGGCGTAAAAGTGATGGAGTCAGCAACTTTTACAGGCCCATTTATCAAGCTCCGTACGGAGCTTGAAGGGCCGTGTTTCTGGCGAGTCTTCAGACTCGCCAGAAACACAAGTTATGAAGCAGCGGTCTAAAGACCGCTGCTCCATAACCCTGTCCGCCTGCTCTGAACAGGCGGACAGGAATCGCCGGACATCAACCCGATCGAATACGATCGGGTTGATTGACAGCTCCCTGCTGGCGGCCGATTGGCCGCGAGTCAGCAGGGGGCGGCGTTACACCAGCAGCTCTTGTGAGCTGCTGGTGCAATGTTAAATGCGGAGAGCGTATTGCTCTCCGCATTTAGCGAGGTCTTGCGGACCTGATCCGCAGTGTCGGATCAGGTCCGCAAGCCCTTTGATAAATGGGCCTGTTTGCCTTTTCTTAAGTTCTCTATACATTTTCCCAATATAGAACAATGGGCAATTGCAGGATACCATATAAACTACACCTTCACTTTTACAGGTCATATGTCCCTTAATTCTATGTAATGTTCCCAAATTATCATATCATTTATCACCTGTTAACATATTTGTGCAGACTGAACAGTGTGTACATTTAAAATTTCCATCTTTATGTTTTTTTACAGTGAGCCAATTTCCACTAGTTGATCTAAAATGACTGTGGACTAACAGGTCCTTTAAGTTTGCGGCTCTCCTTGGAGTCATTAATGGTGTGTTGCCTACAAATTTGGAAATAGTCTGATCAACCAATAAAATATGCCAATGCTTGTGTAGGATTGCGTGAATATCACGCCATCTATTATTATAAGTACTTATAAATTTTGTATAAGAATCCTTTTCTATCTTATCTTTATTGCCGTATAGTAATATTTCTCTATTTTTCAATTTTGTTTTGTCAAAAGCATTTTTTACACTTTTTTGAGAGTATCCTCTCTCTTTAAATCTTTGTTTTAAATCTTTTACTTTATGTTTGAATTGATTGAAATCTATGCAGTTACGTCAGTGTCTTAAATATTAACCATATAGGAAATTTTCTATCAGTTTTCTAGGGTGATGACAATCAAAAGAAAGTAAGACATTTCCTGCAGTATCCTTTCTGTGGGTAGCAGTTTTTAATTCATTGTCTGAATTTATAATTTTTAAATCAAGAAATGTTATTTCTTCTGAACTATATGTATATCTAAAATTAAGATTTAACCCGTATGAATGTTTGCTTATGAAGCTGAGACCCCAATAATAAATAAGCGTATATCGTGGATTACAAATACAGCACCAGTTCCTCATATGAATTTACCATGTTGGCTTGAGAATTATGCAACACATGTTTCTTGTTGAATAGGGTTATATCCGAAGGTTAAACACCAAGATAAAGTCTTATCAGGACTTATATTGCCCAATATGATTTATGGACATGTGCTATAGCTATGCAATAAGCTTCTTTTTTCTATGTCCTTTTGCAGCAAACTGATAGATGATAAATGCTGTTAATTGTCGTAAATAAATATATTATATATGCAATGGTTGTGGGCCAACTCTTTAATCCTCTTTCTCTTCTTTTGTCTAATGTGGGGAATATTTATGATAGAGTTATAGTCTTGTGCTTTATAATAGTGGTCTATTTTTTCTTCTAGTATTAAATATATATCTATATATACTGTATGTGTATATATATATATATATATATATATATATATATATATATATATATACTGTATATATATTTATATTTACACTAAACTACAGGCAAAAACATATGGCTAGATTAGGAGTTGTGCGTTAGGTTTAAAAAGCAGCATTAAGAGGTCCTAACGCTGCTTTTTAACGCCCGCTGGTATTAAGAGTCTTGCAGGTACAGGTTTACCGCTCACTTTTTTGGCCAGACTTGGAAAAACCGCAAATCCACTTACGTAAATTGCGTATCCTCTTTTTTCAATGGGACTTGCATAGCGCCGGTATTACGAGTCTGCCAAAAAGTGAGCGGTAGACCCTCTCCTGTCAAGACTGGTACCGCATTTTAAAGTCAGTAGTTAAGAGTTTTACACTGCAAAGCCGTAGCCTAAAACTCTTAACTAAAGTGCTAAAAAGTATACTAACACCCATAAACTACCTATTAACCCCTAAACCGAGGCCCTCCCGCATCGCAAACACTGAAAGAAATTTTTAACCCCTAATCTGCCGAACCGACATCGCCGCCACTATAATAAATATATTAACCCCTAAACTGCCGCACTCCCACCTCGTAAATATTATTAACCCCTAATCTGCCATCCCTAACATCGCCGACACCTACCTACATTTATTAACCCCTAATCTGCTGCCCCCAACGTCGCCGCCACAATACTAAAGTTATTAACCCCTAAATCTAAGTCTAACCCTAACACCTCCTAACTTAAATATAATTAAAATAAATCTAAATAAAAATTCCTATCATTAACTAAATTATTCCTATTTAAAACTAAAGACTTACCTATAAAATAAACCCTAAGCTAGCTACAATATAACTAATAGTTACATTGTATCTAGCTTAGGGTTTATTTTTATTTTACAGGCAAGTTTGTATTTATTTTAACTAGGTAGAATAGTTTTTAAATAGTTATTAACTATTTAATAAACTACCTAGCTAAAATACACCTAACACTACACTATAATTAAATTATTTCCCTAAATTAAATACAATTAAATACAATTAAATTAAATTATCTAAAGTACAAAAAAACAAACACTAAATTACAGAAAATAGTAAACAAATTACAAGATTTTTAAACTAATTATACCTAATCTAATTCCCCTAACAAAATATAAAAGCCCCCCAAAATAAAAAAAAGTCCTACCTTACACTAAATTACAAATAGCCCTTAAAAGGGCCTTTTGCGGGGCATTGCCCCAAAGTAATCAGCTCTTTTACCTGTAAAAAAATTACAAATCCCCCCAACATTAAAACCCACCACCCACGCAACCAACCCTACTCTAAAACCCACCCAATACCCCCTTAAAAAAAACCTAACACTAACCCCTTGAAGATCACCTTACCAGGAGAAGTCTTCATCCAACAGAGCCAAGTCCCCAACAAAGCCGGGAGAAGTCTTCATCCAAGCCGGGTGAAGTGGTCCTCCAGACGGGCAGTAGTCTTCATCCAGATGGCATCTTCTATCTTCATCCATCCAGCGCAGAGCAGGTCCATCTTCAAGACATCCGACGCAGAGCATCTTCTTCAATCGATGGCTAACACTGAATGAAGGTTCCTTTAAATGACGTCATCCAAGATGGCGTCCCTTCAATTCCAATTGGCTGATAGAATTCTATCAGCCAATCGGAATTAAGGTAGAAAAAATCCTATTGGTTGATGCAATGAGCCAATAGGATTGAAGTTCAATCCTATTGGCTGATCCAATCAGCCAATAGAATGCAAGATCAATCCTATTGGCTGATTGGATCAGCCAATAGGATTGAACTTCAATCCTATTGGCTGATTGCATCAGCGAATAGGATTTTTTGTATCTTAATTCCGATTGGCTGATAGAATTCTATCAGCCAATCAGAATTGAAGGGGCGCCATCTTGGATGACTTAATTTAAAGGAACCTTTATTCAGTGTTAGTCATCAATTGAAGAGGATGCTCCGCATCGGATGTCTTAAAGATGGACCTGCTCCGCGACGGATGGATGAAGATAGAAGATGCCGTCTGGATGAAGACTTCTGCCCGTTTGGAGGACCACTTCGTCCGACTTGAATGAAGACTTCTCCCGGCTTCATTGAGGACTTCGTCCCGGTTGGATGAAGACTTCTCCCGGTAAGGTGATCTTCAAGGGGTTAGTGTTCGGTTTTTAAAGTAGGGTTGGTTGTGTGGGTGGTGGGTTTTATGTTGGGGGGATTTCTAATTTTTTTTACAGGTAAAAGAGCTGATTACTTTGGGGCAATGCCCCGCAAAAGGCCATTTTATGGGCTATTTGTAATTTAGTGTAAGGTAGGGCTTTTTTTTTTATTTTGGGGGGGCTTTTTTTTTTAGTAACAATTTTTATTGAGATTGTTGGCAAATAGAAAATTTAACATTTGTCCATTTACATCAGCAAAGAATATACAAAGTACATAATAAATGAAGGTGAATAACGTAGGCAATTGATTATACAACATGTTTACAAACTTATTATGACAACAGTAGGAAAGAAAATTATTGTTCCTGAAACATGTATGTCTACAAAAGCTCCTATAAAAGAATAGTAAATAAGTTGTTAAATAAGTGGTTAACAATCATGTCATTTACTATGACAATCTATAAGTGTGAGATAAAAAAAAAATAAAAAAAAAGATAATTTGCAATTATAAATTTTCTAAACACCTATCTGTTCGTCGTCTCAGGACTCCACCAGTGAGTGTGTAAATGAACTAAGTGGTAAGAAATCTCTTTTTTTGATAGGGTAAAGATTTAATAAGAAATACTATAAGAAGCGTTTGGGGGCAATCAGCAGGCAAGAGCTGCTTTTATATGGGAGGGGGAGGGGGGGACGTGTCCGGGAAATTTAAGAATGTTGTAATGATATTATGTGGGCCGGGCTGCTTTTAGGATGGGTATAAGCTCCTGTGATTGGGGGACGACCTAGAGGATCTCATAGATGGAGGTGGGAGAATATTTTTATATGCGAGTGATATATAATGGCCTTATTGGACTGTCAAATTACAGGATAAACATGAGGGAATTTATAGTGAGCTGTGTGGCCTACGAGAATAAAGGGCTAGAGTGTACGGGACCATATTATTGAAGGGTGCCTCATGTGCTTGCCAATGTAATGGGATGTCAGTTAATAAGTTTGTCTCTGAGGAGGTATCCCATGGGTATAAAGGAGTTATAGGATAGGGTATAGGATCTTCATGAAATTAATCCGACTGTTTCCTGAATACAAAGTTCTGTAAGCAGTTAGCACCAACAGCCTGTATGAATCCCTACAAATATTTTGAACGGGTGTTGCTTAGTGAGCTAGATAGAATAGGGAGGGTTCTATTAATGGTAAAAAAAAGGATAGAGTGTGTAAGGCTGCATAGGTTCTTGTTGGATGCTGACAAGTAAACCATCTGTACAATCATAGGAGCATTGAAACATACTTAATAAAATAGGTGAAAACATAAGGAGACGCTTATGTACCCAGCCATCTAAACATTACAGAAAAAAGATAAGCAAGGAACACTTGGTTTCAGAATAATGTTCTTAAGATGAATAAAGATGTCAAGCATGTTGCTTGTTTCATTACCATTGTCTCAAAGCAAAATAAGGTTGTTGGGTAAAATATGGTAACTTAGTTAGTAAATGATAACCCGAATAGCTTCATAGAGCTCAAAACAAATGGCCTATTCATTAAATCTCAGTTAACAAAGTGAACACTTCTGGTTTCTATCAGAAGTTGGTAATAACAGATGAGGAAATAAACATGTAACTTTGAATCTGCTAACATCTAAACAGGTGGGTCCGATACTAGTGGATAAGGTTAAGAACAAGCACAAGAAAATGACAGTTCTCCTGTTGAGACATTAGCAGAGGTGGGTAAAACAGTTGGGTGTAACAGATGCTCTATATATCAAATAATATATAACAGCTTATACTAAATGAGCTTCATGTGGGGTAATGCAGCTTTAGGCCATTAGACATATTGAGGGCTTAAAGAAGAAGAAATGGTGATCCCCTAAAATAGAATAGTGTAAATAAATCATATTATATGGTCTATTCATCAAGCCTCAGTTATCATATTGAATACGTCCAGCGTCTATTAGCAGCTGTTATTAGCAAATGATAGAATAAGCAATCAACTATAAGTCTGGTGACATTCAAATATGATGTAGATGTGAACTACCTATCAGATAAAGAGAAGCACTCAATTGAACGTAAAATCACAAATTATTCTATTTTGGATTAGGGATATCTCATCTCTAAGTGGTGAATATTGGTGTTTTAAACCATAGTGGAAGCTAGGCATAATACACGCTTAATTTTTGTCCCTTTGGTAATATAGACTCGCCCTATAGATGACTGCATTAGTAAAATATTAGTAGAATAAGTTTTGTGTATTCAAGGTGAGAGGTACACAAGGAGTATACACTAATCTGGACCTATAGAACTGTCTCAGCCACTGACAGGGCACAGTTAGTGATGTCGCAAACTTAAAATTTTCCGTTCGCGAACGGCGGACGCAAACTTCCGCTAGTGTTCGGGAACGGGCGAACCGGGCGAACCGCCATTGACTTCAATAGGCAGGCATTGACTGTCAAGTTTAACCTTACAAGGGATTGATCATGTACCCCACTGGAGAAGAGGGGGCAACAGGGAAGACAAACTAAACAAACGAGAAGTCTATTGGATCTTCTCACTAAAGACAAGTAACCCCCAAGGTCTAAACATGAGAAGAGACCTTGATTTGTTTACTTAAACAATTGCTTTTCTTCTTTGCATGAGATCACATATTTGTCAAAAAACTTGCCCTCCCCACATATCTATAGGATATATGCATATCTATTTTCTCTATCTGTTTCTCACTCTTAAAGCGTCAAAAATTAAAAATGGAAAAAAGGTTGTTTTTTCCATATGTACTATTTTAAATGAAACAAAGTGAATATAGTCTTAATGACATATATAGTGCTTTATAGTTATAAATTTGCATTTTGTTGCAAATATTGCATTTTCAACACCTGATAGTATTAAAACAATACAAATGAAAGGTTTATATACATGTAATTGTTTAAAATTGTGCAATGCAACAATTGCAACTTAAGCACTATATGTCTTAACTTTAACCATTTATATGGTTAAAGGACAGCTACAAGACAATTTTTTATTTTTGATTTATCAATCTCTCCATTTATTTAAAGTATTAAGAAATAAAAGTATACTATGTAGAGTCCAATGTTAACTTGTACCACTTTAACATCTACACTGTGTCTTTAAATTTGTGGTATAAGTAAAGGTGTGTCAGATTAGTCCCATATGCAGTGAACAAGTGAGCATGCTCACGAAACATGTCTGCGTAACTATCTGACACACCTGTGTTGTGTTTTTACCTGTGAGCCTGTTGGGCCTGTGTGCCCTGTTATATGCTTTTAACGATGTGCCGAAATAAACTAACAGTTACTTTTACTTTGGAGTGATTGTCTCTGTGGTGCGCCTCTCTACTGGATCAATTTGTATTTACCTTTAAGTTGGCAGACTTAATTTGGGGCTGCATAACAGGACTTTCCATATTTGCACCCACTCTCCATTGACCCGACAGGAGGATTTGTTTCTCCACCCCCTGCAGCAATTACGTTGGGAGTGAACCGAGCGCTACACACACAGTACCTCTTGTGTACTTTAACTGATCTCTGCTTAACTGTGTGACAGCAGCCGTCCGGAGGAAGGATTCAGAGGAATACCTGCAGAACTGAAGGCGGGTAAGAGTTTACAGCACACCATTTTGTATAGGCTGTTTTTCTCTAGCAATATCGTATTTGATGAATATACAGGCTGATAGATAGACCTGCACGCTGATATCCGTTCCAATCCGGGAATTACACTCTCTACACTTTTGAAATTTGGGCTGAAGACGAGGTGGGTTGCTACTTGCTATAATTACACTAAAGGCACTTACGCTATTTTAAATCTTAGGCTCACAGGTATTGGACTTTTACTTTCACATTGTATACAGTTTCACTTTATATTATCTTACAACCTTGATATAATGGATAATGAAGAAACAGAATGTTATGTATTAAGGGACTTCAATGAGGAATCCAATGATGCATATGAGGAAGTTGCACACAATATTGACACTTTATTCTTTGAAATTGACTCTCTGCGCAAAAAAGATATAAAATTAGATCTGGACATTAAATCCTTTTTGATAAGAATGACAAGCGTATTCCAAGGGGATTGAGAGTCAAAAAGTTCCCATCATTCATTACATATGACACCGAGTTCATTAGAAAATGGAATAACATTTTAGACACATGCTCCTTTGCACTAATTGACCTATTGATAGATTTCAAAAGAAAGCAGAGGAAGGATTTGTTGCAAGAGATAAAAGAAGTGCAAATACAACTGCGAGAATTTCAAAAAGATAAAGAATTTAAAGATTATGACAAAAAATTTGAACAGTCCATGATTAATTTCAGACAGGAGCTTTGGCACTTTAAATCAAACAAAATGTCAAGAGATAGAAAGGACTATGAATCAGTGGCGTATTTAGGTTTTGTGCTGCCCTAGGCACTCAAAATTCTGCTGCCCCCCACACCCCCTCCCCCCCCCCTAGGTTTTAGGCTGTTTTTCGGCCACAATATTTTTTTGGTTAGGGTATTTAGTTGTTTTTCTTAGGAAATGTTCACCAGGACTTACGTACGTGCGTGTGTGTGTATATATATATATATATATATATATATATATATATATATATATATATATATATATATATATATATCAGATTGCAGTTCCCTTGCCTAAAATTTTTTTTTTATTATTCACTAAAAGGTAAATTGCACTTTAAAAATCTAGGTCAAAATAGACCAACCAGAAAAATTCTCCAATTCAGCTCATAAGGTATCTTAGTCTAGATTTTGCAATTCTCCTGCAATTCACCCTTTAGTGCTTTAGTGTATATCCCTGAGAGTCTGAGTATGTGAGAGACACAGACAGGTCTATTCACTAAAGGGTGAATTGCAGGAGAATTTCAAAATCTTGAACAAAATAGCGAACTGGAAAAATCCCCTAATTCAGCTCATTATCCAAATCAACTATCTTGGTCTAGATTTTGAAATTCTCCTGCAAATCACCCTTTACCTTTAGTGAATAGACCTGAGAGTGTCTGTATGTGAGAAAGACAGGCAGGGTTATTCACTAGAATGCCCCCAATTTGCAGCCTAATTGATAAAAGTTTTTGTTAAAGTATAGGGCTCCAATTAATTTGTGTAAAATCTGTTTGATACTAAATTACCCTGAGAGACAGTCTCACTCATACACACACTGTTAGACTCTACTGACATTGTGTGTTTCCCCAGCAGCTCCTACAGACTTCACTTTACCGCTGCGGTCTGCTAGTTCCTGCTTTCTCTCTGTACCACGTGGTTTCCAACTCCAGTAACTATATTTTACACACACTCAGAGCCTGCTTCCACTCACATACACTCCTCACATACACTCAGACTACCTCCCCCTACTTGCACACTCTCAGAGTGACTCACACTCTTCCCCATCAGATGCCCATATAGTATATACTAACACTCTCACCCCCGATCAATCATTCAGATTGACAGTCTCACCCACATAAGACAAACACTCCCCCCCCCCCCCCTCAGATGCACATCCCCACACCATCCTTCCCTGGCTTCAGACACACTTCCCCACAATCATTTCTTTCAGATGCACTGTCACACACTCCCCCTACCATCTTTACCTTCAGACACACTGCATGTCAGTCATGTTTAAAAATGTTATTGCATGAAAAAAAGTTTAGAAGTCATTAAACCTGTTTCAGCTGATATTGAACTAGCATGTTTGTGCATAACTGATATATATGTCTCAGTTGCTCATTGGCAGACAGAGATAAGATTCCACAGGCATAAAAAAATGTTTGTTTTTTAGCACAGGAGTTTTTTTTTGTTGTTTTTTTTTTTTTATAAACCTGTAAAATATTTTATATTATCCAATTTGATATACAACAAATAAATGCAGTCCTAAATTGTATACAATATATTATATAAATATAAAAAATACAAATATATTAATAACTAGCTTTTCCAAGATTTTTTGTTTTGCATAACATGGATGTTTCTTACAATCATAATAACCTACTGATAGCTAGAACAACTACTCCCTCTAACTCAGTTCTATTAATAGGAAGGTTGGGAGATGCATCCACAATTCTGGAAAAAAAGTGTCTTTCCTCTGCACAGCGACATACTTAAAACTGAAAAAAGTAAAGGGTGACTGCCCCACTCCCCCTTCCTTGAGATGCATCACACAGCAGTGCCCACCTTCCCCACAGATACACTACTTCCGGCCACTTCCCATCAGGAACACAGCCTAACCCCCTCTTCTCCCATCAGTTGCTTATAGGGCACTTCCATCCCCCCTCCCCAGCATGTACACAGAGGACTCGCTCTTCCCCCACCCAACAAGCAGGCACACAGGGCTCCTCAAGATACTAACTTTTCCTCCTGCAGTCAGAACAGTCCCACCATGCTGCTCTCTGTGAATCTCCTACTTCCTAATTGAAACAGGATGCCTGGCCCTGTAGGGGGCGGAGTCACCTCCCGGCAGCTCTCTGTTTAACTGTGAATGTGAAGCATTTCAAGCAGGAAGTGGAACACTGCAGACTTGGAGCACACTGCGCAGGGGCTGGTTAGGGGTGATGGTCTTTCAGCATTATATTCTTTGGAAAAAAATCCCAACACAATAACAATAATGTGGAATCCCATTCCAAAGTTTTATATACCTGTGCATAGTATGTTATTTTAAAGGAGCAGCATGGCAATAAACGATGATATATTTAAAATATCAATTTACAATGTTAAATTCTCCCATCAGTTGCTCATATGGCACTTCCGTCCCCCCTCCCCGGCATGTACACAGAGGACTCTCTCTTTCCCTCAGCAAGTAGCCACACAGGGCTCCCGCCTCCCCCCTTCAAGCTACTAACTTGTCCTGCAGTCAGAACAGTCCCACGATGCTGCTGTCTGTGAATCTCCTGCTTCCTAATTGAAACAGGATGCCTGTAGGGGGCGGAGTCATCTCCCGGCAGCTCTCTGTTTAAAGTGAATGTGAAGCAGTTCAAGCAGAAACACTGCAGACTTGGAGCGCACTGCGCAGGGGCTGGTTAGGGGTGATCTTTTTAAACACCCTATCGGCTCAGAGTGTGAAAGCGCACCCTCACGCTGGTGCTAGAGGGCCAGTGCCCCCCTCTGACTCCCCCTTGCTAACTTGCTATTATTACCGTACCTGGGGCTGCCCTGTCAAAATATTTTATTTTTTTTAAAGCCTGCTCCATAGCCATATATTCAGTGCATCGGCCAGGTGCCGCCCCACAAAAGCTGCCGCCCTAGGCACCGGCCTTGTTGGCCTATACATTAATACGCCCCTGCTATGAATTAAACCAAGTATACAAATGGTCCTATGAGGAATATTCAAGAAATAAATTCAGGTCACATAAATCAAATAAAAAGAACTTTAACAAGAAAGGATCTGGCAAACAAAAATCAGTCACATTCTCAGACACTGAATATGAGGTAGACTCATCAGATAATGAAAACACAGAAGAGTGTGCTACAGAAACATTTCATTCATTACAAGAACTAGAGCCAGAAGAAGGTACCAGTGAGAAGTCAAAAAACAGGGAAGGTATAATTGCAGGAACAGCAAGAAAAAAACCCACAGAGGTAGAAGAGGCAAAAGTAACAACAAGAAAAACAAAAATAAAGCCCAATATGACCGGTCGGGGCAACCAGGGATACAGGGGCAAGTCCTTCAACAAGAAATATGTGACAAGATCACAGGGACAGAAACAACAGACCTGAATTTAAATGTCATAAATTTATCTACTGTTTCTTTAAGTAAAACCCAAATTTCTCTCTTATCCAAAGGTCTCAATTTTGTTCCCTCCGCACACTTCAACTTATTTGAAACTGTGTTAGATGTGAACCGATATGTGCGTAAACTCACTCTACAGAAACACTTTTATGGGATGAGTGAGCAGGAGTCAAACAAAATTGAGACCAAAAAAGTAACAGAACATGAAATTTCTGATAATCTTTTTTCTTTTTCTGAAATGTGTACCATAAACGACTTAAATGAACTGATTGGGGAGGGTGATACATGCAATAATGATATTTCTAAAGAATCAGGAGTGAGGTGTGATCATGTAAAGAAGAAAAGCACATTTTACCCTGTACATGCCCGTCCAAAAGCGCTGGATATTTTTCAGAAAACAATAGAGGAAAAACTAACTGTGCTCAGTGAAAAAAATTCAAAGAAAAGTAAAAATATGTATAATCTAACAGCTAATGAAAAACAGGCATTAAAAAGTTTATCTGAAAATGATTCAATCCTCATTAGACCTTCAGACAAAGGAGGAAATGTAGTCATTCTCAACAAAACAGATTACATAATGGAGGCTAAGAGGCAACTGGATGATAAAGAGGTATACAGCAAACTACAGACTAATCCCACGAAGTTTTACAAAAATGAATTAGTGGGTATTGTTCTGTTTGCTAAACATAATAATATAATTAGTGCTTCAACTAAAGATGCACTCATACCCTCTCATCCGGTTGCCCCCATCTTCCATTATTTTCCAAAAATACACAAAGATCCTGTGCGTCCACCAGGACGTCCCATTATTGCAGGGATTGGTTCCCTAAATGAACCTCTGAGTGATCTGATTGACACTTTTTTACAACCTCTAGTCAGAGGACTCTTAACCTATATACAAGATACAACATCTATTCTAAATAAACTGGACAAAGTGAGATGGGAACCCAATTTCAGATTTTTAGTGGTGGATGTCACCTCTCTATACACCTGTATACAAAACAATAAAGGTATGACTGCCATAGAATTTTTCCTTGACACATACAGTGATTATGACTCGCCTACTAAGAGCTTTATTTTAAGAGCTATAGAGTATCTCCTTACGCATAATTTTTTTATGTTTGGCAATGAGTTCTTTCTCCAGAGACGTGGAACAGCTATGGGGGCAAAGTTTGCCCCTTCATATGCCAACCTCTTTATGGGGTGGTGGGAGCTGTTCCACGTCTTTGGAGAAAGAAATCCTTTCAGAAATAAGATAAAACATTTCTATAGGTACATTGATGACCTGTTTTTTGTATTTGAAGGAAGTGAATCTGAAGCAGTTTCCTTTTGTAAATTTATGAATCATAATGCTGATGGAATTAGATTTGTAGGAGAGAATAATGCAGAAACTATCAACTTTCTAGACTTAAAGATCTCTGCCAATGTGATTGAGAATAAAATAGAAACTAGCCTTTACAGAAAGCCTACTGCAGGCAATACTCTTCTGTCATTTAAATCTTGCCATCCTACACATGTACTAAAGGGCATCCCAAAGGGAGAGTACATTAGGGCAAAAAGGAACTGTACAAATGAAGAACAATATGAGGAAAACAGCTCAATAATCACTAACAGATTAAAGCAGAGAGGCTACACTGATAACATACTAGATGCCGCTAAAGAAAGTATAAAGGATATACCCAGAGAAAATTTCCTAAAGTATAGAGAGAAAGTAAACAAGCAATCTTTGTCTACCACACCAAAATTCATAACTACCTATAGTACTGACTATTACAAAGTCTGTGATATAATAAGGGAAAGTGTTCCCATTTTGTACACAGACCCTATTCTGAAAGAAATAGTACAGCAGGGAATTAATTTCATACCCAAGAGAGGCAAAACCCTAGCCAATCATCTATCACCTTCTGATATGATGAACAAAAACAATACCAATTGGTTAAAAGGAAAGAAAGGTTTCTACAAATGCAGAAGAAAAGACTGCACAACTTGTGAACATGTACAAGAGGGTGACACGTTTCACTCCAGTACAACACACAATGAACATAAGATACATTTTTTCATTAATTGCAAGACCACTCACGTGGTCTATCTCCTGACATGCAAAATTTGCAATTGTCAGTATGTAGGTAAAACGAAGCGTCCCATCAAAGATAGGTTTTTAGAACACTTACGGTCTGGGAAAGATGAAAAATCTGACACTCCTATCTCCAGACACTTTAAAAGTCTACATGATTCTGATATGTCAAGTTTAACCTTACAAGGGATTGATCATGTACCCCACTGGAGAAGAGGGGGCAACAGGGAAGACAAACTAAACAAACGAGAAGTCTATTGGATCTTCTCACTAAAGACAAGTAACCCCCAAGGTCTAAACATGAGAAGAGACCTTGATTTGTTTACTTAAACAATTGCTTTTCTTCTTTGCATGAGATCACATATTTGTCAAAAAACTTGCCCTCCCCACATATCTATAGGATATATGCATATCTATTTTCTCTATCTGTTTCTCACTCTTAAAGCGTCAAAAATTAAAAATGGAAAAAATGTTGTTTTTTCCATATGTACTATTTTAAATGAAACAAAGTGAATATAGTCTTAATGACATATATAGTGCTTTATAGTTATAAATCTGCATTTTGTTGCAAATATTGCATTTTCAACACCTGATAGTATTAAAACAATACAAATGAAAGGTTTATATACATGTAATTGTTTAAAATTGTTGCAATGCAACAATTGCAACTTAAGCACTATCGGCTAGATTTGGAGTTTGGCGGTAAAAGGGCTGTTAACGCTCCGCGGGTTTTTTTCTGGCCGCACCATAAATTTAACTCTGGTATCGAGAGTTAAAACAAATGCTGCGTTAGGCTCCAAAAAAGGAGCGTAGAGCATTTTTACCGCAAATACAACTCTCGATACCAGAGTTGCTTACGGACGCGGCCGGCCTCAAAAACGTGCTCGTGCACGATTCTCCCATAGGAAACAATGGGGCTGTTTGAGCTGAAAAAAAACCTAACACCTGCAAAAAAGCAGCGTTCAGCTCCTAACGCAGCCCCATTGTTTCCTATGGGGAAACACTTCCTACGTCTGCACCTAACACTCTAACATGTACCCGAGTCTAAACACCCCTAGCCTTACACTTATTAACCCCTAATCTGCCGCCCCCGCTATCGCTGACCCCTGCATTACACTTTTAACCCCTAATCTGCCGCTCCGTAAACCGCCGCCACCTACGTTATCCCTATGTACCCCTAATCTGCTGCCCTAACATCGCCAACCCCTATATTATATTTATTAACCCCTAATCTGCCCCCCACAACGTCGCCGACACCAACCTACACTTATTAACCCCTAATCTGCCGACCGGACCTGAGCGCTACTATAATAAAGTTATTAACCCCTAATCCGCCTCACTAACCCTATCATAAATAGTATTAACCCCTAATCTGCCCTCCCTAACATCGCCGACACCTACCTTCAATTATTAACCCCTAATCTGCCGACCGGAGCTCACCGCTATTCTAATAAATGTATTAACCCCTAAAGCTAAGTCTAACCCTAACACTAACACCCCCCTAAGTTAAATATAATTTTTATCTAACGAAATAAATTAACTCTTATTAAATAAATGATTCCTATTTAAAGCTAAATACTTACCTGTAAAATAAATCCTAATATAGCTACAATATAAATTACATTTATATTATAGCTATTTTAGGATTAATATTTATTTTACAGGTAACTTTGTATTTATTTTAACCAGGTACAATAGCTATTAAATAGTTAAGAACTATTTAATAGTTACCTAGTTAAAATAATTACAAATTTACCTGTAAAATAAATCCTAACCTAAGTTATAATTAAACCTAACACTACCCTATCAATAAAATAATTAAATAAACTACCTACAATTACCTACAATTAACCTAACACTACACTATCAATAAATTAATTAAACACAATTGCTACAAATAAATACAATTAAATAAACTATCTAAAGTACAAAAAATAAAAAAGAACTAAGTTACAGAAAATAAAAAAATATTTACAAACATAAGAAAAATATTACAACAATTTTAAACTAATTACACCTACTCTAAGCCCCCTAATAAAATAACAAAGACCCCCAAAATTAAAAAATTCCCTACCCTATTCTAAAATACAAAAATTACAAGCTCTTTTACCTTACCAGCCCTGAACAGGGCCCTTTGCGGGGCATGCCCCAAGAATTTCAGCTCTTTTGCCTGTAAAAAAAAACATACAATACCCCCCCCCAACATTACAACCCACCACCCACATACCCCTAATCTAACCCAAACCCCCCTTAAATAAACCTAACACTAAGCCCCTGATGATCTTCCTACCTTGTCTTCACCATGCCAGGTTCACCGATCCGTCCTGGCTCCAAGATCTTCATCCAACCCAAGCGGGGGTTGGCGATCCATAATCCGGTGCTCCAAAGTCTTCCTCCTATCCGGCAAGAAGAGGACATCCGGACCGGCAAACATCTTCTCCAAGCGGCATCTTCTATGTTCTTCCATCCGATGACGACCGGCTCCATCTTGAAGACCTCCAGCGCGGATCCATCCTCTTCTTCCGACGACTAGACGACGAATGACGGTTCCTTTAAGGGACGTCATCCAAGATGGCGTCCCTCGAATTCCGATTGGCTGATAGGATTCTATCAGCCAATCGGAATTAAGGTAGGAATTTTCTGATTGGCTGATGGAATCAGCCAATCAGAATCAAGTTCAATCCGATTGGCTGATCCAATCAGCCAATCAGATTGAGCTTGCATTGTATTGGCTGATCGGAACAGCCAATAGAATGCGAGCTCAATCTGATTGGCTGATTGGATCAGCCAATCGGATTGAACTTGATTCTGATTGGCTGATTCCATCAGCCAATCAGAAAATTCCTACCTTAATTCCGATTGGCTGATAGAATCCTATCAGCCAATCGGAATTCGAGGGACGCCATCTTGGATGACGTCCCTTAAAGGAACCGTCATTCATCGTCTAGTCGTCGGAAGAAGAGGATGGATCCGCGCTGGAGGTCTTCAAGATGGAGCCGGTCGTCATCGGATGGAAGAACATAGAAGATGCCGCTTGGAGAAGATGTTTGCCGGTCCGGATGTCCTCTTCTTGCCGGATAGGAGGAAGACTTTGGAGCACCGGATTATGGATCGCCAACCCCCGCTTGGGTTGGATGAAGATCTTGGAGCCAGGACGGATCGGTGAACCTGGCATGGTGAAGACAAGGTAGGAAGATCATCAGGGGCTTAGTGTTAGGTTTATTTAAGGGGGGTTTGGGTTAGATTAGGGGTATGTGGGTGGTGGGTTGTAATGTTGGGGGGGGGGGTATTGTATGTTTTCTTTTACAGGCAAAAGAGCTGAACTTCTTGGGGCATGCCCCGCAAAGGGCCCTGTTCAGGGCTGGTAAGGTAAAAGAGCTTGTAACTTTTTAAATTTAGAATAGGGTAGGGAATTTTTTATTTTGGGGGTCTTTGTTATTTTATTAGGGGGCTTAGAGTAGGTGTAATTAGTTTAAAATTGTTGTAATATTTTTCTTATGTTTGTAAATATTTTTTTATTTTCTGTAACTTAGTTCTTTTTTATTTTTTGTACTTTAGATAGTTTATTTAATTGTATTTATTTGTAGCAATTGTGTTTAATTAATTTATTGATAGTGTAGTGTTAGGTTAATTGTAGGTAATTGTAGGTAGTTTATTTAATTATTTTATTGATAGGGTAGTGTTAGGTTTAATTATATCTTAGGTTAGGATTTATTTTACAGGTAAATTTGTAATTATTTTAACTAGGTAACTATTAAATAGTTCTTAACTATTTAATAGCTATTGTACCTGGTTAAAATAAATACAAAGTTACCTGTAAAATAAATATTAATCCTAAAATAGCTATAATATAAATGTAATTTATATTGTAGCTATATTAGGATTTATTTTACAGGTAAGTATTTAGCTTTAAATAGGAATCATTTATTTAATAAGAGTTAATTTATTTCGTTAGATAAAAATTATATTTAACTTAGGGGGGTGTTAGTGTTAGGGTTAGACTTAGCTTTAGGGGTTAATACATTTATTAGAATAGCGGTGAGCTCCGGTCGGCAGATTAGGGGTTAATAATTGAAGGTAGGTGTCGGCGATGTTAGGGAGGGCAGATTAGGGGTTAATACTATTTATGATAGGGTTAGTGAGGCGGATTAGGGGTTAATAACTTTATTATAGTAGCGCTCAGGTCCGCTCGGCAGATTAGGGGTTAATAAGTGTAGGTAGGTGTCGGCGACGTTGTGGGGGGCAGATTAGGGGTTAATAAATATAACATAGGGGTCGGCGATGTTAGGGGCAGAAGATTAGGGGTACATAGGGATAACGTAGGTGGCGGCGATTTGCGGTCGGAAGATTAGGGGTTAATTATTTTAAGTAGCTTGCGGCGACGTTGTGTGGGGCAAGTTAGGGGTTAATAAATATAATATAGGGGTCGGCGGGGTTAGGGGCAGCAGATTAGGGGTACATAAGTATAACGTAGGTGGCGGTCGGCAGATTAGGGGTTAAAAATTTTAATCGAGTGGCGGCGATGTGGGGGGACCTCGGTTTAGGGGTACATAGGTAGTTTATGGGTGTTAGTGTAGTTTAGGGTACAGTAGTTAAGAGCTTTATGAACCGGCGTTAGCCAGAAAGCTCTTAACTCCTGCTTTTTTCAGGCGGCTGGAATCTTGTCGTTAGAGCTCTAACGCTCACTGCAGAAACGACTCTAAATACCAGCGTTAGAAAGATCCCATTGAAAAGATAGGCTACGCAAATGGCGTAGGGGGATCTGCGGTATGGAAAAGTCGCGGCTGTAAAGTGAGCGTTAGACCCTTTAATCACTGACTCCAAATACCAGCGGGCGGCCAAAACCAGCGTTAGGAGCCTCTAACGCTGGTTTTGACGGCTACCGCCGAACTCTAAATCTAGGCCTATATGTCTTAACTTTAACCATTTATATGGTTAAAGGACAGCTACAAGACAATTTTTGATTTTTGATTTATCAATCTCTCCATTTATTTAAAGTATTAAGAAATAAAAGTATACTATGTAGAGTCCAATGTTAACTTGTACCACTTTAACATCTACACTGTGTCTTTAAATTTGTGGTATAAGTAAAGGTGTGTCAGATTAGTCCCATATGCAGTGAACAAGTGAGCATGCTCACAAAACATGTCTGCGTAACTATCTGACACACCTGTGTTGTGTTTTTACCTGTGAGCCTGTTGGGCCTGTGTGCCCTGTTATATGCTTTTAACAATGTGCCGAAATAAACTAACAGTTACTTTTACTTTGGAGTGATTGTCTCTGTGGTGCGCCTCTCTACTGGATCAAAATTTTAAAACACACAGGAACTCTTTCTGGCCACAATAGTGATGGAAAAGTTGTCCTAACACCTGGACTGTGGCATGCCGGAGGGGGATCCATGGCAAAACTCCCATGGAAAATTACATAGTTGATGCAGAGTCTGGTTTTAATCCATAAAGGGCATAAATCACCTAACATTCCTAAATTGTTTGGAATAACGTGCTTTAAAACATCAGGTATGATGTTGTATCGATCAGGTAGTGTAAGGGTTACGCCCACTTCACAGTGACAGACCAAACTCCCCGTTTAATGCACCACAAACAACCACAAACAGTCAATTTGCACAACCGCAAACTCCCCATTGCCACGAGATAGATAGATTTGATAGATGATAGATAGATAGATAGATAGATAGATAGATAGATACATAGATTAGATAGATCAATAGATGCATTAGATACATTTGATAGATACGATAGATAGATTTGATAGATCAATAGATAGATTTGATAGATAGATAATTTCCCAGACAGAGAATTACAAGACATGCGGCTGGGACCCATGGTAAGGTTCCCAGAGGCAGTTGCGGCGCCCGAGGCTCTGATTAGAACAGAGCACTCTGGAATGTATCTGCCCTCAGCCGAAATCGGAACATTCTGTTGCTTTCTGCCTGTCGGCCAAATGTCCTTCTGCCAAATGTCCTTCTGCACTTTGTCAGAGCACCGTGTGCAATCTACTGTGCCACCAGATATGAGTGGTGTGTTAAGTAGTACTATTCTTATCAGTTTAATCCCTGTTACGTCCCTTATCAGGGGATGTGTATATGGCATGGATTTTAGGAACCGGGAGATGGAAAAAGATGCTTGGTCGGTCCGGCCACAAGATAGATAGATTAGATAGATAGATAGATAGATAGATAGATAGATAGATAGATAGATAGATACATAGATTAGATAGATAGATCAATAGATGCAATAGATTACATTTGATAGATACGATAGATAGATTTGATAGATAAATAGATAGATTTGATTGATAGATAATTTCCCAGACAGAGAATTACAAGACGTGCGGTCTGGGACCCATGTTAAGGTTACTTCCATTTGCACAATTGAGTACAGGTTGGGGATTGCCTTTTGTGCAAAGAAATTTCGGCCGGGTACCTTCCACTGCAGTGTCCCCTATCAGGGGACGTGTATATGGCATGGATTTTAGGAACCGGGAGATGGAAAAAGATGCTTGGTCAGTCCTCCTACTTCAAATTTGGGGCACTGCACATGCAATCTACTGTGCCACCAGATATGAGTGGTGTGTTAAGTAGTACTATTCTTATAACTTTAATCCCTGTTACATCCCCTATCAGGGGACGTGTTTATGGCATGGATTTTAGGAACCTGGAGATGGAAAAAGATGCTTGGTCGGTCCTCCTACTTCAAATATTGGGGCACTGCGCGTGCAATCTAATGTGCCACCAGATAGGAGTGGTGTGTTAAGTAGTACTATTCCTATCACTTTAATCCCTGTTACGTGCCTTTTTTTTGTTTTGTTTTTTGAAGCCACAGTGCAGCACCAGAGGCCAGAAAAATTTGGCATGTACACATGCCTGAAAAGTTAGGTATTGTTGCAGCCGCTGCTGTAGCAGCGGCCAGAAAAATTGATGTTTGTTTCCCAGGCAGAAAGTGCCCTAAAACATTGCGGGTTGAACCCTAGTTGGTGGCTGATAAGTCACGCAAGTTATCCGGCATTTGAAGATAAAATACAGCAGCGTGTGGACCATTTTTAGCCCAAGGCAGCTCATGTCATCAGGCCTTTTTTACTCGAATGTATCGCCCAATGTCAGTCCCTTCGGGATCCATCCCTCATTCATCTTAATAAAGGTGAGGTAATCTAGACTTTTTTGACCTAGGCGACTTCTCTTCTCAGTGACAATACCTCCTGCTGCACTGAAGGTCCTTTCTGACAGGACACTTGAAGCGGGGCAGGCCAGAAGTTCGATAGCAAATTGGGATAGCTCAGGCCACAGGTTAAGCCTGCACACCCAGTAGTCAAGGGGTCCATCGCTCCTCAGAGTGTCGAGATCCGCAGTTAATGCTAGGTAGTCTGCTACCTGTCGGTTGAGTCTTTCTCTGAGGCTGGATCCCGAAGGGCTGTGGCGATGCATAGGAGTTAAAAAGGTCCGTATGTCCTCCATCAACAACACGTCTAATGCTGTTCCGATCAGCCAATAGAATGCAAGCTCAATCTGATTGGCTGATTGGATCAGCCAATCCGATTGAACTTGAATCTGATTGGCTGATTCAATCAGCCAATCAGATTTTTCCTACCTTAATTCCGATTGGCTGATAGAATCCTATCAGCCAATCGGAATTCGAGGGACGCCATCTTGGATGACGTCATTTAAAGGAACCTTCATTCGGACTTAGGACGTCGTTAGAAGAAGATGGATCCGCGTCGGCTGCTTCAAGATGGTCCCGCTTCGCGCTGGATGGAAGAAGATAGAAGATGCCGCTTGGATGAAGATGTTTGCCGGTCTGGATCTCCTCTTCTTGTCGGATAGGATGAAGTCTTCGGAGCCTCTTCTGGACGGATCGGTGATACCTGGCGTGGTGAAGACAAGGTAGGAAGATCTTCAGGGGCTTAGTGTTAGGTTTTTTACGGGGGGTTTGGTTAGATTAGGGGTATGTGGGTGGTGGGTTGTAATGTTGGTGGGGTATTGTATGTTTTTTTACAGGCAAAAGAGCTGTTTTCTTTGGGGCATGCCCCGCAAAAGGCCCTTTTAAGGGCTGGTAAGGTAAAAAGAGCTGTTAAATTTTTATTTTAGAATAGGGTAGGGCCATTTTTTATTTTGGGGGGCTTTGTTATTTTTTTAGGGGGCTTAGAGTAGGTGTAATTAGTTTAACATTCTTGTAATCTTTTTTTATTTTTTGTAATTTAGTGTTTGTTTGTTTTTTTGTAATTTAGTGTTTGTTTTTTTTGTAATTTAGTTTAGTTGATTTAATTGTAGATTATTGTAGGTAGTTTATTTAATTAATTTATTGATAGTGTAGTGTTAGGTTTAATTGTAGATAATTGTAGGTATTTTATTTAATTAATTTAATGATAGTGTAGTGTTAGGTTTAATTGTAACTTAGGTTAGGATTTATTTTACAGGTAATTTTGTAATTATTTTAACTAGGTAACTATTAAATAGTTATTAACTATTTAATAGCTATTGTACCTGGTTAAAATAAATACAAAGTTCCCTGTAAAATAAATATTAATCCTAAAATAGCTACAATATAATTATTATTTATATTGCAGCTATATTAGGGTTTATTTTACAGGTAAGTATTTAGATTTAAATAGGATTAATTTATTTAATAGGATTTATTTTATTTTGTTAGATTTAAATTATATTTAACTTAGGGGGGTGTTAGGGTTAGGGTTAGACTTAGCTTTAGGGGCTAATACATTTATTAGAGTAGCGGCTAGGTCCGGTCAGCAGATTTTGGGTTAATACTTGAAGTTAGGTGTCGGCGATGTTAGGGAGGGCAGATTAGGGGTTAATACTATTTATTATAGGGTTTTTGAGGCAGGAGTGAGGCGGATTAGGGGTTAATACATTTATTATAGTAGCGGTGAGGTCCGGTCGGCAGATTAGGGGTTAATAATTTTAGGTAGGTAGCGGAGACGTTGGGGGGGGGGCAGATTAGGGGGTAATAAATATTATGTATGTGTCGGCGATGTTAGGGGCAGCAGATTAGGGGTACATAGGGATAATGTAGGTTGCGGCGGTATGCGGTCGGCAGATTAGGGGTTAAAAAAATGTAATAGAGTGGCGGCGATGTGGGGGGGCCTCGGTTTAGGGGTACATAGGTAGTTTATGGGTGTTAGTGTACTTTAGAGCACAGTAGTTAAGAGCTTTATGAACCGGCGTTAGCCCAGAAAGGTCTTAACTCCTGACTTTTTTTCTGTGGCTGGAGTCTTGTCGTTAGATTTCTAACGCTCACTTCAGCCAAGACTCTAAATACCGGTGTTAGAAAGATCCCATTGAAAAGATAGGATACGCAATTGACGTAAGGGGATCTGCGGTATGGAAAAGTCGTGGCTGGAAAGTGAGCGTTAGACCCTTACCTACAAGACTCTAAATACCAGCGGTAGACCAAAACCAGCGTTAGGACCCCCTAACGCTGGTTTTGACGGCTAACGCAGAACTCTAAATCTAGGCGTTAGTTAATAATAGTAAGTTTTATTTAGCTTTATTAAAATAATATTAAAGTCAGGGGGGTTTTAGTGTTAGACTTAGGTTTAGGGGTTAATAAGTTTAATATAGCAAATCAAAAGAAAAAGTATACACTTATAGCACTCCTAGGTCTATGACTCAAATAATATTTGTTGTGGTAACTTTAATTAAATCAAAAAACACTAATTATTCCCGAGGGAATAAATGAAATGGAAAGAAGACTTGAAATGATAGGAATATAAAAATATAACTTTTATTGGGTTTAAATAAAATAGGAAAAATTTATTAAAACCACACTTAGGTACCGACTGTAAGTTGAATCTAACCAATATCAGTGAAAAATCTTGGTGATTACCACTACTAATGACCACTACTGTAATAAATATTACAAAGGGTAAAAAAGTTGCCTTGTAATTATAATTGCACAATATTATAATGCACTATCCAGTGAATATGAAGGGTATAAATAAGTATACCTTATGTAAAGATTATATTATGGCAATTGGTTATATCCCTTATCAGAGGTATCTCCTCAATATATTGTTTTTATAATAGCACAGATAATGTTGCTATCAAATATTAGCAGATCTGCTGGAATAGCAGTTATTTAAATTAAAACTGATTTATTATAGTTTTACTAAATCAGTATATTAATTATTCTTGATGTGTTTGTTTGTGTGTTAGTAGAGATGATAATTCTTAAATAATTCAAGTAGTCTAGTTAGTTTCAATGTTCATGTGTTTAGTGCACTTTGGTTATGCAGCGTCAGGATAAAGTGACCTTAGTTGATTTATATTGCTGGATTGGTTAAACTTCTATGATGACCAAGATATTGGGTAAACTTGAATAGAGAGCTGCAAATTAAAGCGCCATTGGTTGTCGCCTTAGAACTGATAATAGCTTTTAGATAAATACAGTAATTGACTTCTGACCATGTAGTCATATATCATATCCAAGCTTCAGTGTTAGCTGCTCGATAGTGGCCGTATGTGGCAATAATAAACAACATAAGATTGGTGTTCTTAGGTTGTACTAAGTGTTACTCACTGTACACCGTGACTATGAGATATTTGTGCGATGCCACAGTTTGTTAATTAAATTACAACTGAAGTCACCATTAATAGGTTAAGCTAAGTTTAAATTGTAGCCTCTCAGTCACTTGCCCTGTGCTGTTAAACACACAACTGTCATATATGCAAGTCAGAAGTGACATCACACCACCGGGATTCACTGTATAATATAACCGGCAAGCCTCAATGCCGCCGCCACGGTGTTACTTTCACTCATCGTTACAAACTTTACACAAAGGATCAATTTAGATCACACAACAAATATTTTACAGAAATTATCACGTCACTGTTAGTAATAGCAATAGTATCATTACGGCTTATCCAATCATTTCTTATGGTTTAAATCTATTATAGATTGAGTATGGGGAATATATACACAACAATAAATCGTACAGTAGTGGATCACCATTATTGATGAATGGTATTTAACACGATGTTTACATCAATATGTTAGCAGGCTTAGTTTGCTGACTAAGATCGGGAGGTATTATTATTTCCAATCCAAATACTGTAGTTTAACTTTACTTATAAAATGGTATCCATCTGACCCAACAAATCAATGACAGCTTGCAGCAAGAACCTTTAACTATGAGAACAACCCTCAAACCGACCCTCGCTGTCTATCAGAATTCAAACAAATGTCATTGGTCCAAATAATTATACACGCCTATTGGGGGCGTGTTATCAACAGCCTTAAAAAGCCGCCAACAGAGCGGCGCGTTCACCTTTGAAAAAGGCATGTTAAGTGGCGAAACATGTTAGGGACGATAGGGCAATGGTGAGGAGTCCTAGGAGCTCCTGTGTTTTTAGACAGCCTTAGGCTACCGAAATTTACTGTAGTCATCTAACTATCTGTTTACTATATGATTTAATATGTGCTAAACCACTTCGGTAATACCCACTATATCTGTGCGGTCATCTCCTACATAGCAGATCTGCTTCACAAGTTACAGTGTGTGAATCTCTGTTAGTAATAACTGTTCTGTGTTTGTGGTAATAATCTCTAGACCAAGCGGTTATCTCCTATAGAGCAGATTTGCTTCTCTAGCTTCAGTGTGTAAGTCTCGGGTAGTATTAACTGACACTGTATCAACATTGTAACATTAACCTCTGGTATAACCTAATGCGGCTACAACGGAGCATTTTAGCTTCACAATCTAACAGCCTAGCATACGATCGATGAATAAGTTTTTGTATATCAATATCAAACACAAACTTGTACGTGTCGCGGTCAGTTATACTTAGTAACCCTTACTCTGATCAAGTGCAGCACAAATCCCCAGCTAGAGTTGTGTGGAAGCGGATGTCCCGTATATAGGGAGACGCACTAATACATAATCCACATAGCTTATACTCGTAGGTGGGGGTATGAATGAGTCTCAGAGTGCATGCAATAATTAACCCAAGCTAATATTCTAACTCAGATCGCGGCGGCATTGAGGCTTGCCGGTTATATTATACAGTGATATTATAAATTATAGAAATGTGTGCACTCTATCTAGATTACAAACAAAAAACAATTTTGGTGCTAGCAGTCACAATGCAATAGTAAACAAATAAATATGAGAGTAGTCACAGCTAAAAAGTAGATGCTGTGAAAAAGAATGACAAGGCAGCACTCAAATTGCATAAATAACAAGTGGTTTATTTGGTAAACCTACACATGTCAAAGACAATTCCCAAAAACCCTAATTTGTAATAAAAAGGAGTAACTAGTAAACCCAGGCCTGGTTTGTACTTATTCTAACACACTACCGTAAAACTACGGTTATAACAAGTGATTGTTCGAAGTATATGACATATTTAAACTATGCACTGTTACAAACAAACAAACAATGTGTGAAAGATAAACTGTTGCAACAAAATTCAAAAGAGACACAGATTAACAAATGTCCGTTTACCAGAGCACTTAGTGTGAATCACACGCTCTGCAATTGAAATATGTTACAAAGAAGCAGTTCCAGCGTTACTGATTGGAAGGCCAACTGTTATAGATTACTGAGCAAACAGTCTCACCACATTCGCGGTACAAAGTTCCAGTATTTGCTTCAACACTAGCTTTTATAATTACCACTTGATCACTCCAAACCATGCATATTTCTCATGCCGGATCCTGGTAATTCTCCAAACAAAGCAATGTGTGTTAAGGCTCCATAACGGTTTTAGTGCCTCCTTGTATTTCAAAAACCGGAACTTCTATTCAAGACTGCTGCGTGCTTGTCAGTTGTCAAAACCACATCAAAGTAACTCGGTATGCTTTAAACCAGCTGCCAGGGACTTAGCACTCCACTTCAAACAGTTGCCGCTTCACAAAACGTCAGACATGACGCGTTTCGCCCCTCCCCTTAGTGGGCTGACTTTAGGGCCTCATCGGATGCTTGTTTGTGGTGAAAACACCCCTTTTATAGCACAATAGCTAATTTAAATATTTAATTGATGACAGTTTTAGCATCATATTGCAACCTCATATTCAAAGATAAACAAAAACTTTTTATTGCACAAACATCATATTTGTTAAATAATTACATGTTATGCAACATATACTTGGGTTTTACTTTTTCATTCTGGGATGGCAAAATCGAAACTACACAATTTACCTACCTTTGCAATTTTTACATCTCAAAACCTTTACTTATCTTTAAGGCTAAACTAATGACTATTATATACACAACCAAAATAATGTATGTATGGAGATACCAACAGGTTCTTTAACATTTGTCCCCTACTAGGGAAGGTTCTACAGAAAGCATGAGAAATCTATTTTTTCATTAAGGCCATTTGGAGCCAGAGTGTTTAATCGATAAATCCATCGGGATTCATTCCTTAATAGCATATTATCAACATCACCCCCACGGCGGTGCTGTTTTATGTGCTGGATGCCAGTTACTTTCATAATAGTAAAATCAGAATTATGATATAATTCAAAGTGTCTGGCCACTGGGCTATCCTGCTCTTTGTTCTTAATGTCATCCCTATGCTCTCTGACTCGATCTTTCAGATCACGTTTAGTTTTCCCTATATAGAATAGGGGGCATGAGCAATGCAAGAGGTAAATGACACCTGTAGTGTTGCAGGTTATCCATTGTTTTATATTGTATTGTCTACCTGTTAAAGTTTCAAATTTACATGTTTTTTGTATAAACCTGCAGTACACACAATGCCCACAAGGACTACAGCCTTGCCATTTGCCTCTTGTGCTTAACCAATTGGTTTTTGGTTCTCTTGTATATTCACTTCTAACAAGCTTATCCTTAAGACTGTCAGCTCTGCGTGCTGTCAACAATGGAAAGTCTCCTACATAGTCTTTTAGTTCAGTGTCAATAGTCAACATGTGCCAATATTTATTCATGATGTCTCTAAGTTTGCCCCAGTGTGCGTTGTATTTCGGTTTGAGGCGTACCTTATCACCATTCCTTTTAACTACATTCTGTTTATAGAGCAGATCATTTCTTGTGCTGTTCCTAGCCCTTGTCCAGGCCCTTTTAACCTGTCTTTTAGAATATCCTCTTTCAAGGAACCTAGACGACATGTCCTTGGCCTGTGATTCAAACTCCTCTAGGTCGGAACAATTCCTTCTCAACCGAAGGAATTGACCAACTGGAATGCCAGTTTTTAGGCATTCAGGATGGTGGCTAGTAGCATGTAAAAGGCTATTGGTGGCCGTTGATTTTCGATGGACCCTAGTGGTTAGGTGTCTACCTTCTTTCCTAATTGATAGATCTAAGAAAGTTGCTTCATCTTTACTCATTTCACATGTAAGAAAGATGTTGTACCCATTGTCAGAGTTCAAAATACTCAAGAAATTTTCAAACAACTCTTTGCTGCCCCGCCACAGGAGTAGAATGTCGTCCACATAGCGGAGCCAGAGTGCCACATGTGCCTCCACTAGGGATTCAAAACACGAGAAAACCTCTCGTGCCTCCCATAGGCCTAGATGTAGACAGGCATATGTGGGGGCACATGTGGCACCCATGGCCGTGCCTTGAAGCTGTCTATAATATCTTCCATCAAATTGGAATATATTATTGTTCAAAATGAGTTGTAACAAAGAGATTACAAAATCAGTGTGCTTTTGAAAATCATGCCCTCTTTGTTCTAGAAAATATCTGGTTGCTCTGATTCCCACATTATGGGGGATTGAGGAGTATAACGACTCGACATCAAGGGTCACTAACCATGTGTCTTCATCAACCTCAATGCCATCTAATTTCCTAAGGACATCTGAAGTATCTTGGACATAGGAGGGCAATGAACTTAGGAAGGGTCTCATAAAGTAGTCTATATATTTACTCGCTCCTTCCATAGGCCCCCCTATGCCCGAGATAATTGGTCGTCCCGGCGGTTTGCTCATGCTTTTATGCAGCTTGGGGATGCAGTAAAAGGTTGGCACAATTGGAAACTTTTTGAACATGAATGCATGTTCTTTGGTTGTTATTAGCCCCTCTCTCAAAGCATCATTGAGAATGAACAAAAGCTCATTACAAGATGTATCAAATGCAATTCTGTTAGTCAATTCATACTGTGTAGTATTAGATAATTGCCTCTGGATTTCTGTCACATAGTCATTATCATTCATGACCACCAAATTACCACCCTTATCGGATGATTTAAAAATGAGTCCCTTACTACTGAGTAATTCTTTGAGAGACCTTCTCTCATCTAAACTCAAATTATCCTGAACAACTTCACATCCTTGTAAATCCCCAATCTCTTTTTCAACGCATCTTACAAAGTTTTGAATCTCTGGAGCTGTTGAGAGTGGGGGCATGTATTTGGAAGTCGGTCTAAAATTGGATTTTTTAGGGTGTTGAGTGATGTCAACATCCTCATTTTGTTCCTCTAAAAGTGACAGTAAATCATCCAGGGCAGGTTTGTCACTTTTGTCCAGAGGCACATCCGGACCCATTTTTCTATTCATCACTTTTTTAAGTACCAGCTTCCTGGCAAATAAGTTTAGGTCTTTTATGAATTCAAATTTATCCAGATGTGCCGATGGACAGAACGACAAGCCTTTACTTAGCAGTGACATTTGTGTGAGGGAAAGGGGGACGGAAGACAAGTTCATAACCCTGAGGGTGTCAACACCCCCAGATCCATGTGAGCCAAGAATAGAGGTTATACCCTCTGATTCCTGGTTAACATCCGTGTGCCTCTGTTGTTCTTGTACCTCCCACCACCTCTTCTCCTGTTTGAAGAGCGTCCACCTCCCTCTCTTTCTCCTGCCCCCCCTCCTTGTTTTCCGCCTAAAGGGGGCAGGTCTGAAGAAGAGCCTGCCACAATTTCATTTTGTTCATTATCTGAGTTGTCAGTCCCTGAGTCATATGAAAACCTGCTGTTATTACTGTTTCTGTAGATGTAGATCTTGTTTTTCCTTTCATCATCCTGATCTCTCATTAATTTTTTCCTCTTTCTAAATTTCACTTCATTTTGTAATTTATCTAGATTCCTTTGAATCTCTTTGTTTAGTTTTTCGAAAGCTGGATCTACAGAAAAAATATTGACAGCTAAATATGCCTTTTCTACTTCAATCTTACTTTCTTCTAACTTAATTTTATCCTCTGATATCATTAATTCCATCAGTTCAATTGTACATTTAGTTAGAATTGCATTCCATTTTGCAACAAATTCATTATCAGCATTTGGTCCTCTTAAACTAATGCCAGGGTCCAGTTTAATCCTTAGACCTCTTGGTATTAGTTTTTCTCTAACATAGTTCTCAAGACTAGCAATCTCCCATTTAAGTTTCAATTCTTTAATAGCTTTAGCTTTATATAATTTGAACGCTGTGAACACATCCTCACTTTTTTCATCAATATTTTGCTCATCAATGATAATTGTGGCTTTAAAAGCTTCACTCACATCACTCTGCCATCTTTCATCAGTAATTTTAAATGCCATTTTACCACCCCAGAATGAAAAACAACAAAGTTCTTGACAATATGGAGGATACCAAATAATAAATAAACTCCACTCGGTTCGTAATCAAAGATAGGTGCTCAACTGAAACAGCATTAAATCAGCTGCATATGTCCAAATTATAAATTATAGAAATGTGTGCACTCTATCTAGATTACAAACAAAAAACAATGTTGGTGCTAGCAGTCACAATGCAATAGTAAACAAATAAATATGAGAGTAGTCACAGCTAAAAAGTAGATGCTGTGAAAAAGAATGACAAGGCAGCACTCAAATTGCATAAATAACAAGTGGTTTATTTGGTAAACCTACACATGTCAAAGACAATTCCCAAAAACCCTAATTTGTAATAAAAAGGAGTAACTAGTAAACCCAGGCCTGGTTTGTACTTATTCTAACACACTACCGTAAAACTACGGTTATAACAAGTGATTGTTCGAAGTATATGACATATTTAAACTATGCACTGTTACAAACAAACAAACAATGTGTGAAAGATAAACTGTTGCAACAAAATTCAAAAGAGACACAGATTAACAAATGTCCGTTTACCAGAGCACTTAGTGTGAATCACACGCTCTGCAATTGAAATATGTTACAAAGAAGCAGTTCCAGCGTTACTGATTGGAAGGCCAACTGTTATAGATTACTGAGCAAACAGTCTCACCACATTCGCGGTACAAAGTTCCAGTATTTGCTTCAACACTAGCTTTTATAATTACCACTTGATCACTCCAAAACATGCATATTTCTCATGCCGGATCCTGGTAATTCTCCAAACAAAGCGATGTGTGTTAAGGCTCCATAACGGTTTTAGTGCCTCCTTGTATTTCAAAAACCAGAACTTCTATTCAAGACTGCTGCGTGCTTGTCAGTTGTCAAAACCACATCAAAGGGGCGAAACGCGTCATGTCTGACGTTTTGTGAAGCGGCAACTGTTTGAAGTGGAGTGCTAAGTCCCTGGCAGCTGGTTTAAAGCATACCAAGTTACTTTGATGTGGTTTTGACAACTGACAAGCACGCAGCAGTCTTGAATAGAAGTTCCGGTTTTTGAAATACAAGGAGGCACTAAAACCGTTATGGAGCCTTAACACACATCGCTTTGTTTGGAGAATTACCAGGATCCGGCATGAGAAATATGCATGGTTTGGAGTGATCAAGTGGTAATTATAAAAGCTAGTGTTGAAGCAAATACTGGAACTTTGTACCGCGAATGTGGTGAGACTGTTTGCTCAGTAATCTATAACAGTTGGCCTTCCAATCAGTAACGCTGGAACTGCTTCTTTGTAACATATTTCAATTGCAGAGCATGTGATTCACACTAAGTGCTCTGGTAAACGGACATTTGTTAATCTGTGTCTCTTTTGAATTTTGTTGCAACAGTTTATCTTTCACACATTGTTTGTTTGTAACAGTGCATAGTTTAAATATGTCATATACTTCGAACAATCACTTGTTATAACCGTAGTTTTACGGTAGTGTGTTAGAATAAGTACAAACCAGGCCTGGGTTTACTAGTTACTCCTTTTTATTACAAATTAGGGTTTTTGGGAATTGTCTTTGACATGTGTAGGTTTACCAAATAAACCACTTGTTATTTATGCAATTTGAGTGCTGCCTTGTCATTCTTTTTCACAGCATCTACTTTTTAGCTGTGACTACTCTCATATTTATTTGTTTACTATTGCATTGTGACTGCTAGCACCAACATTGTTTTTTGTTTGTAATCTAGATAGAGTGCACACATTTCTATAATTTATAATTTGGACATATGCAGCTGATTTAATGCTGTTTCAGTTGAGCACCTATCTTTGATTACGAACCGAGTGGAGTTTATTTATTATTTGGTATCCTCCATATTGTCAAGAACTTTGTTGTTTTTCATTCTGGGGTGGTAAAATGGCATTTAAAATTACTGATGAAAGATGGCAGAGTGATGTGAGTGAAGCTTTTAAAGCCACAATTATCATTGATGAGCAAAATATTGATGAAAAAAGTGAGGATGTGTTCACAGCGTTCAAATTATATAAAGCTAAAGCTATTAAAGAATTGAAACTTAAATGGGAGATTGCTAGTCTTGAGAACTATGTTAGAGAAAAACTAATACCAAGAGGTCTAAGGATTAAACTGGACCCTGGCATTAGTTTAAGAGGACCAAATGCTGATAATGAATTTGTTGCAAAATGGAATGCAATTCTAACTAAATGTACAATTGAACTGATGGAATTAATGATATCAGAGGATAAAATTAAGTTAGAAGAAAGTAAGATTGAAGTAGAAAAGGCATATTTAGCTGTCAATATTTTTTCTGTAGATCCAGCTTTCGAAAAACTAAACAAAGAGATTCAAAGGAATCTAGATAAATTACAAAATGAAGTGAAATTTAGAAAGAGGAAAAAATTAATGAGAGATCAGGATGATGAAAGGAAAAACAAGATCTACATCTACAGAAACAGTAATAACAGCAGGTTTTCATATGACTCAGGGACTGACAACTCAGATAATGAACAAAATGAAATTGTGGCAGGCTCTTCTTCAGACCTGCCCCCTTTAGGCGGAAAACAAGGAGGGGGGGCAGGAGAAAGAGAGGGAGGTGGACGCTCTTCAAACAGGAGAAGAGGTGGTGGGAGGTACAAGAACAACAGAGGCACACGGATGTTAACCAGGAATCAGAGGGTATAACCTCTATTCTTGGCTCACATGGATCTGGGGGTGTTGACACCCTCAGGGTTGTGAACTTGTCTTCCGTCCCCCTTTCCCTCACACAAATGTCACTGCTAAGTAAAGGCTTGTCGTTCTGTCCATCGGCACATCTGGATAAATTTGAATTCATAAAAGACCTAAACTTATTTGCCAGGAAGCTGGTACTTAAAAAAGTGATGAATAGAAAAATGGGTCCGGATGTGCCTCTGGACAAAAGTGACAAACCTGCCCTGGATGATTTACTGTCACTTTTAGAGGAACAAAATGAGGATGTTGACATCACTCAACACCCTAAAAAATCCAATTTTAGACCGACTTCCAAATACATGCCCCCACTCTCAACAGCTCCAGAGATTCAAAACTTTGTAAGATGCGTTGAAAAAGAGATTGGGGATTTACAAGGATGTGAAGTTGTTCAGGATAATTTGAGTTTAGATGAGAGAAGGTCTCTCAAAGAATTACTCAGTAGTAAGGGACTCATTTTTAAATCATCCGATAAGGGTGGTAATTTGGTGGTCATGAATGATAATGACTATGTGACAGAAATCCAGAGGCAATTATCTAATACTACACAGTATGAATTGACTAACAGAATTGCATTTGATACATCTTGTAATGAGCTTTTGTTCATTCTCAATGATGCTTTGAGAGAGGGGCTAATAACAACCAAAGAACATGCATTCATGTTCAAAAAGTTTCCAATTGTGCCAACCTTTTACTGCATCCCCAAGCTGCATAAAAGCATGAGCAAACCGCCGGGACGACCAATTATCTCGGGCATAGGGGGGCCTATGGAAGGAGCGAGTAGATATATAGACTACTTTATGAGACCCTTCCTAAGTTCATTGCCCTCCTATGTCCAAGATACTTCAGATGTCCTTAGGAAATTAGATGGCATTGAGGTTGATGAAGACACATGGTTAGTTACCTTTGATGTCGAGTCGTTATACTCCTCGATCCCCCATAATGTGGGAATCAGAGCAACCAGATATTTTCTAGAACAAAGAGGGCATGATTTTCAAAAGCACACTGATTTTGTAATCTCTTTGTTACAACTCATTTTGAACAATAATATATTCCAATTTGATGGAAGATATTATAGACAGCTTCAAGGCACGGCCATGGGTGCCACATGTGCCCCCACATATGCCTGTCTACATCTAGGCCTATGGGAGGCACGAGAGGTTTTCTCGTGTTTTGAATCCCTAGTGGAGGCACATGTGGCACTCTGGCTCCGCTATGTGGACGACATTCTACTCCTGTGGCGGGGCAGCAAAGAGTTGTTTGAAAATTTCTTGAGTATTTTGAACTCTGACAATGGGTACAACATCTTTCTTACATGTGAAATGAGTAAAGATGAAGCAACTTTCTTAGATCTATCAATTAGGAAAGAAGGTAGACACCTAACCACTAGGGTCCATCGAAAATCAACGGCCACCAATAGCCTTTTACATGCTACTAGCCACCATCCTGAATGCCTAAAAACTGGCATTCCAGTTGGTCAATTCCTTCGGTTGAGAAGGAATTGTTCCGACCTAGAGGAGTTTGAATCACAGGCCAAGGACATGTCGTCTAGGTTCCTTGAAAGAGGATATTCTAAAAGACAGGTTAAAAGGGCCTGGACAAGGGCTAGGAACAGCACAAGAAATGATCTGCTCTATAAACAGAATGTAGTTAAAAGGAATGGTGATAAGGTACGCCTCATAACGAAATACAACGCACACTGGGGCAAACTTAGAGACATCATGAATAAATATTGGCACATGTTGACTATTGACACTGAACTAAAAGACTATGTAGGAGACTTTCCATTGTTGACAGCACGCAGAGCTGACAGTCTTAAGGATAAGCTTGTTAGAAGTGAATATACAAGAGAACCAAAAACCAATTGGTTAAGCACAAGAGGCAAATGGCAAGGCTGTAGTCCTTGTGGGCATTGTGTGTACTGCAGGTTTATACAAAAAACATGTAAATTTGAAACTTTAACAGGTAGACAATACAATATAAAACAATGGATAACCTGCAACACTACAGGTGTCATTTACCTCTTGCATTGCTCATGCCCCCTATTCTATATAGGGAAAACTAAACGTGATCTGAAAGATCGAGTCAGAGAGCATAGGGATGACATTAAGAACAAAGAGCAGGATAGCCCAGTGGCCAGACACTTTGAATTATATCATAATTCTGATTTTACTATTATGAAAGTAACTGGCATCCAGCACATAAAACAGCACCGCCGTGGGGGTGATGTTGATAATATGCTATTAAGGAATGAATCCCGATGGATTTATCGATTAAACACTCTGGCTCCAAATGGCCTTAATGAAAAAATAGATTTCTCATGCTTTCTGTAGAACCTTCCCTAGTAGGGGACAAATGTTAAAGAACCTGTTGGTATCTCCATACATACATTATTTTGGTTGTGTATATAATAGTCATTAGTTTAGCCTTAAAGATAAGTAAAGGTTTTGAGATGTAAAAATTGCAAAGGTAGGTAAATTGTGTAGTTTCGATTTTGCCATCCCAGAATGAAAAAGTAAAACCCAAGTATATGTTGCATAACATGTAATTATTTAACAAATATGATGTTTGTGCAATAAAAAGTTTTTGTTTATCTTTGAATATGAGGTTGCAATATGATGCTAAAACTGTCATCAATTAAATATTTAAATTAGCTATTGTGCTATAAAAGGGGTGTTTTCACCACAAACAAGCATCCGATGAGGCCCTAAAGTCAGCCCACTAAGGGGAGGGGTGAAACGCGTCATGTCTGACGTTTTGTGAAGCGGCAACTGTTTGAAGTGGAGTGCTAAGTCCCTGGCAGCTGGTTTAAAGCATACCGAGTTACTTTGATGTGGTTTTGACAACTGACAAGCACGCAGCAGTCTTGAATAGAAGTTCCGGTTTTTGAAATACAAGGAGGCACTAAAACCGTTATGGAGCCTTAACACACATTGCTTTGTTTGGAGAATTACCAGGATCCGGCATGAGAAATATGCATGGTTTGGAGTGATCAAGTGGTAATTATAAAAGCTAGTGTTGAAGCAAATACTGGAACTTTGTACCGCGAATGTGGTGAGACTGTTTGCTCAGTAATCTATAACAGTTGGCCTTCCAATCAGTAACGCTGGAACTGCTTCTTTGTAACATATTTCAATTGCAGAGCGTGTGATTCACACTAAGTGCTCTGGTAAACGGACATTTGTTAATCTGTGTCTCTTTTGAATTTTGTTGCAACAGTTTATCTTTCACACATTGTTTGTTTGTTTGTAACAGTGCATAGTTTAAATATGTCATATACTTCGAACAATCACTTGTTATAACCGTAGTTTTACGGTAGTGTGTTAGAATAAGTGCAAACCAGGCCTGGGTTTACTAGTTACTCCTTTTTATTACAAATTAGGGTTTTTGGGAATTGTCTTTGACATGTGTAGGTTTACCAAATAAACCACTTGTTATTTATGCAATTTGAGTGCTGCCTTGTCATTCTTTTTCACAGCATCTACTTTTTAGCTGTGACTACTCTCATATTTATTTGTTTTTTATATTATACAGTGAATCCCGGTGGTGTGATGTCACTTCTGACTTGCATATATGACAGTTGTGTGTTTAACAGCACAGGGCAAGTGACTGAGAGGCTACAATTTAAACTTAGCTTAACCTATTAATGGTGACTTCAGTTGTAATTTAATTAACAAACTGTGGCATCGCACAAATATCTCATAGTCACGGTGTACAGTGAGTAACACTTAGTACAACCTAAGAACACCAATCTTATGTTGTTTATTATTGCCACATACGGCCACTATCGAGCAGCTAACACTGAAGCTTAGATATGATATATGACTACATGGTCAGAAGTCAATTACTGTATTTATCTAAAAGCTATTATCAGTTCTAAGGCGACAACCAATGGCGCTTTAATTTGCAGCTCTCTATTCAAGTTTACCCAATATCTTGGTCATCATAGAAGTTTAACCAATCCAGCAATATAAATCAACTAAGGTCACTTTATCCTGACGCTGCATAACCAAAGTGCACTAAACACATGAACATTGAAACTAACTAGACTACTTTAATTATTTAAGAATTATCATCTCTACTAACACACAAACAAACACATCAAGAATAATTAATATACTGATTTAGTAAAACTATAATAAATCAGCTAATATTTGATAGCAACATTATCTGTGCTATTATAAAAACAATATATTGAGGAGATACCTCTGATAAGGGATATAACCAATTGCCATAATATAATCTTTACATAAGGTATACTTATTTATACCCTTCATATTCACTGGATAGTACATTATAATATTGTGCAATTATAATTACAAGGCAACTTTTTTACCCTTTGTAATATTTATTACAGTAGTGGTCATTAGTAGTGGTAATCACCAAGATTTTTCACTGATATTGGTTAGATTCAACTTACAGTCGGTACCTAAGTGTGGTTTTAATAAATTTTTCCTATTTTATTTAAACCCAATAAAAGTTATATTTTAATATTCCTATCATTTCAAGTCTTCTTTCCATTTCATTTATTCCCTCGGGAATAATTAGTGTTTTTTGATTTAATTAAAGTTACCACAACAAATATTATTTGAGTCATAGACCTAGGAGTGCTATAAGTGTATACTTTTTCTTTTGATTTGCAATGTAGTTTCTTTACACAGCACCCACACCCTGCCACATTATGGCTTACTAAAAGGTAAATAGGTCTTTCCATTCTGAGTAGTGCCATTGGTTCCCCTCCAACTCTTATTGAAGTTTAATATAGGTGGTGGCGCGGTCCGGGAGCGGCGGTTTAGGGGTTAAACATTTAATTTAGTTGCAGCAGGGTCCGGGAGTGGCGGTTTAGGGGTTAATGAGTTTAATGTAGGTGGTGGCGGTGTAGTGGGGGGGCAAGATAGGGGTTAATAGGTATAATGTAGGTGGCGCCGGGGTCCGGGAGCGGCAGTTTAGGGGTTAATACATTTATTATAGTTGCGGCGGGGTCCAGGAGCGGCGTTTTAGGGGGTAATAACTTTATGTAGTTGGGGTGGGCTCCGGGAGCGGCGGTTTAGGGGGTAAAACAGTGTAGTTTAGTGTGGGTGCTTAGTGACAGGCTATCAAGAAAGCTGCGAAGAAGCCGATGAGCAGCGAGATCGATGACTGTTAGTTAACAACAGTCCGCTGCTCATCGCTCCGTACTTGGTGCGCGGCTTCTTGACAGCTTTTTTGATAACTTTGGCGAACGTATTCAGGTCCGCGGCGGCGATGGTAGGCGAGCTTAGGTGAGTGTATTGGGCCGCCAAATGCAGGTAAGCAGACGGCTTCATAACTAGAGGCCATAGTAACCACATTAAAGGGACACTGAACCCAAATTTTTTCTTTTGTGATTTAGATAGAGCATGCAATTTTAAGCATCTTTCTAATTTACTCCTATTATCAATTTTTCTTCGTTCTCTTTCTATCTTTATTTGAAAAAGAAGGCATCTAAGTTATTTTTTGGTTCAGTACACTGGACAGCACTTTTTTATTGGTGGGTGAATTTATCCACCAATCGGCAAGAACAACCCAGGTTTTTCACTAAAAATGGGCCGGCATCTAAACTTACATTCTTCCTTTTCAAATAAAGATACCAAGAGAATGAAGAAAATTTGATAATAGGAGTAAATGAGAAAGTTGCTTAAAATAGCATGCTCTATCTGAATCACAAAAGAAAAAATTTGTGTTCAGTGTCCCTTTAACTTATTATTCTCATTCTTTTTGTTAAAAAAAAACTAACACTTATCGCTCGCACGCTAAACTGACACCATATTAAAACCACAGTGCAATACCAACAGGCGTAACTAATATTTCACAATCAAATGTTCTTCACATACAGGAAAATCTTCTTTGCATTTTAAATATATAATATATATAAATATATATTTATATTTTTTATATTCATATAGATATATAGGTATAAATATTGTACATTAATTTTATATATATATATATATATATATATATATATATATATATATATATATAAAAAAATAAAAATACATAGTAAAAACTGTATTATAATACTAATAAATAATATTTATTATAGATGTTCTTAACAATTCTTAAAAATTATTTGAATGTATATGTATATTTTACAGTAACTCGCGTTCACATTGCTAGGTAGCATTGCCCTTATGAGAGCACGCTTACATTGGCTCTTATGGGAGCCTCATTCTGAGGCTGTCAGACGGCATCAGAATCTCGCGCAGTGAAGGGGGTTATTTTCACAGCGATGGGCAGCATTTTGAAATATTTCTGTACATAAGCATATACAAATATATTTACATTGTGGTCTATGGGAACACACAGAACTTCTTCTCTTCTTACTCTTCATTCCCGCCCCCCCCTTTCCATATACTTAGTAATGCTCATGTATGAACCTATTCATCTCCTATTTTACCTAACAACATTGCTCAACTTATTGTAATACTACCCTCTATCAATTACGTGATTATTGTGTACAAAGTGTAAGTATCTTAAGTGTTAACTTGGCTATCAGGCGTGCTTGCTTTTTATAAATTTGTTAACCAATCACATTTTAAAGTGTACTTTAAAAGATGGGGGAGTGGACCCAGCACCTATGGCTATGATTACGGTAACAGCCGAAATGCGTAAGCCAGTCTAGCAGGCCCATTTATCAAGCTCCGTACGGAGCTTGAAGGGCCGTGTTTCTGGCGAGTCTTCAGACTCGCCAGAAACACAAGTTATGAAGCAGCGGTCTAAAGACCGCTGCTCCATAACCCTGTCCGCCTGCTCTGAACAGGCGGACAGGAATCGCCGGACATCAACCCGATCGAATACGATCGGGTTGATTGACAGCTCCCTGCTGGCGGCCGATTGGCCGCGAGTCAGCAGGGGGCGGCGGTGCACCAGCAGCTCTTGTGAGCAGCTGGTGCAATGTTAAATGCGGAGAGCGTATTGCTCTCCGCATTTAGCGAGGTCTTGCGGACCTGATCCGCAGTGTCGGATCAGGTCCGCAAGCCCTTTGATAAATGGGCCTGTAGGTGTCAGCCTACTCTGCCTTATTTATGCTCGTTTTTCCTATGTATTTTTAACTTTCTATTAAATACATTTTTGCTTTTTATGAACTGTCCGCACCTCTTGTAATTTTGGTAACACACAGAACTTCCCATAGACCGCAATGTAAAGGCTCTTTTCAGTGCCTTTCTTTTTCTAGCACCCCCAACCCACAAACTTTAAAGCCCCAAAACTGCCTAGTGCAGTTTTTTTTTTTTTTTTTTTTATTGAGGTTCAAAGCAAGGCATACATGAGACAAAAAACAAACATAATAATTATAACATATAAGCTTCATATGGTACAAATCCATAAATACATAGTATATTTTAAAAGGACATTTTAGAAATATAGTATACAGGTAAAATGCCTAATATTCTTAAGTGCCTCCCAACTGATACAAGAAGCCACTCTTGGACCTCATTCGTATGCATATAAAAATATATGGAAGACTATTGCTAATGGAAACCACTTTTGGATCTCCAGACAAGAACCTCATTATTTAATTTTACTAGGCTAGAATTGTCTATATGATAAATGCTGCCATCTTTATGTTTCAAAGGTAGAAAGTAAAGGAAGATTGTAGGGGAACATGTTGAACTTTATAAACTAGTAATATGACTACCAACATAATTTTGCAAGCCCCATTTATCCGTCAATGGAGTTTTCTTCAGCTCAGATAATAAAGGGATGTAAACAGGTGATCCCCCATATACATGGAGGCTAACACATCGTTGGCTGATACTAGTGCTCCGGATCTCCCTGCAAGCTTTTTCCTGCCTTGCATCCGACTCGGGAGAGTCTAAAGTAGAGTAAGTCCCAGTATTGGTTGAGATGTCTGCTCTCTGGGCCACTAGCGATTCTAAGTGATTTTGCAGCACCTCTTCGCGTAACAGGCAATCTTTAAGTTCAAGCACCTTCGGTTTAGTTAGGTGCACTGTTTGTTTACCCTTCTCTAAGGCGATTGAACTTGGCACTTTATCTGGTCTTGCAGCCCCTCACTCTGAGGTGTGCACTCGCTTACGGCACTCCATGCTGTAGAGAAGGTGATCATTAGACTCTGGAAATGCTGGTTAATCTTGTGCGTCATAGCGTTCACGAAAGCCCTGTCATAGTACTCCATTATGTGGCTGTATATAAAAGAGACCCCCAGTCTTCCAAATGGTGTAGATGATGGCAGATCGAAAAATGTTCAGTTAAAGCATTTGTACCACTGCTTAACGACAGGGCCAAGGCACCCTGCCGGGGGATATGGTGAAGGCCAGGTTCTTAAAACGGCTCCAGGCGCCGATGCCAGCAGCGATTCTTATGCTTCTAAGGACAGTAGTTACTGCATCCAAATTACAAAAAGGCTCTGTTAAATATTTATATGAATCACTTTACTGAAAGGTAGGATTTAAAGGTTCTTAGAGAAAGGCTGGAGCAGCATGCAGCAATGCGACCTAACATGGCCGCTGCCCAGGAGTTCACCTAGTGCAGTTTTTTTTATTAAAAAAAAGGTACATTTTTTAATTGCTACCGCAAGCATAAGCTATTCAATTCTATAAGTGTCAGCCACGCATGCGCACTTTTTTAACAACCTTATTGACAACGCCACCTTCAGAGCATTAATGTAAACGGATTAGGATCACAGCCACAACAACCGCATTTAAACATTAGATAATCTTTCAAATTATATGTTAAATGTATAAAAATGATCAAAACTAATTAACCAATTTATGTAGAGACCAGATTTTTAAGATATATTATAGTGCTGATGCTTTTGTGTGTGTGTGTGTGTGTATATATATATATATATATATATATATATATATATATATATATATATATATGCTACCAAATAATCAAATACATATTCTCATTTCTATATGATTGGCACAATTTATGCTATATTTGGTATAGTGCGGCCACAATATTAGAAGTAAACCCACTCTGTACAGTATGACATTTGGTATATTTCTAATATTGCAATCTCACTGTACCAAATGTGTAATACAAAGGTACACACTGTACTGAATGGGTTTACTTCTAATATGGAGGTTGCACTTTAACAAAGATGTTATTAATATGTATTATAAATAAACACGTACAGTACAGAGTAAACTTGTAGCGGCTGTACATATACAATGTTGAAAAAAGGTCACAACTTCTGTCTTCTATAGGATATTAATATCCCCTATACCAAAATTTTCCGCTAGATTTTGAGTTTTGTCGGTAAAGACCCGCGTAACTAACGCTGCTTTTTTTTCCAGCGCACCCTTAAGACAACGCTGGTATTTAGTTTTCTGAGGGGCTGTGTTAAGCTCAGAAAAGGGAGCGTTGAGAATAATTTAGCTCCACTTCAACCCTCAATACCAGCGTTGCTTACGGTAGCGGTAAGCTGGAAAAACTCGTGCACGATATCCCCATAGGAAACAATGGGGCAGTTTGGGCTGAAAAAAAACCTAACACCTGCAAAAAAGCAGCGTTCAGCTCCTAACGCAGCCCCATTGTTTTCTATGAGGAAACACTCTCTAAGTCTACACCTAACACCCTAACATGAACCCCGAGTCTAAACACCCCTAACCTTACACTTATTAACCCCTAATATGCCGCCCCCTCTATCGCTGACTCCTGCATGATACTATTAACCCCTAATCTGCCGCTCCGGACACCGCCGCAACCTACATTATCCCTATAAACCCCTAATCTGCTGCCTCTAACACCGCCGACCCCTATATTATATTTATTAACCCCTAATCTGCCCCCCCAACATCGCTGCTACCTTACCTACACTTATTAACGCAAAACAGAATGAGAAGCAGTCTGCCAGGAACGAACAGCAGCATCAATAGCTTGTTCTATGGCCCGGTTACCACCTGGTAGTAGCTTCTTTCTGCCCAATTGTGCTTTCACAGAGGAAAACTTTCCTGTAGTATATCAGTCTGATCCTGCCGACATGGTCAGTCCAGCCCCGAAATACCAGGCAATTCTCCTCTGAACAAGGAACATGACAACCCCAGACGATCGTTTCGGCCTCCTTTGGGCCTCGTCAGTGAGGTGCAGCCATATCCCTCTAAGCACATTGGGCAAGGAGTCCACGTCTGGTTTCCCCCATCACCCTTAGGGAGACTATCCCCAGGGTCATATTTACATATGCAAAACAGAATGAGAAGCAGTCTGCCAGGAACGAACAGCAGCATCAATAGCTTGTTCTATGGCCCGGTTACCACCTGGTAGTAGCTTCTTTCTGCCCAATTGTGCTTTCACAGAGGAAAACTTTCCTGTAGTATATCAGTCTGATCCCGCCGACATGGTCAGTCCAGCCCCGAAATACCAGGCAATTCTCCTCTGAACAAGGAACATGACAACCCCAGACGATCGTTTCGGCCTCCTTTGGGCCTCGTCAGTGAGGTGCAGCCATATCCCTCTAAGCACATTGGGCAAGGAGTCCACGTCTGGTTTCCCATCACCCTTGCATATGTAAATATGACCCTGGGGATAGTCTCCCTAAGGGTGATGGGGGAAACCAGACGTGGACTCCTTGCCCAATGTGCTTAGAGGGATATGGCTGCACCTCACTGACGAGGCCCAAAGGAGGCCGAAACGATCGTCTGGGGTTGTCATGTTCCTTGTTCAGAGGAGAATTGCCTGGTATTTCGGGGCTGGACTGACCATGTCGGCGGGATCAGACTGATATACTACAGGAAAGTTTTCCTCTGTGAAAGCACAATTGGGCAGAAAGAAGCTACTACCAGGTGGTAACCGGGCCATAGAACAAGCTATTGATGCTGCTGTTCGTTCCTGGCAGACTGCTTCTCATTCTGTTTTGCATATGTAAATATGACCCTGGGGATAGTCTCCCTAAGGGTGATGGGGGAAACCAGACGTGGACTCCTTGCCCAATGTGCTTAGAGGGATATGGCTGCACCTCACTGACGAGGCCCAAAGGAGGCCGAAACGATCGTCTGGGGTTGTCATGTTCCTTGTTCAGAGGAGAATTGCCTGGTATTTCGGGGCTGGACTGACCATGTCGGCGGGATCAGACTGATATACTACAGGAAAGTTTTCCTCTGTGAAAGCACAATTGGGCAGAAAGAAGCTACTACCAGGTGGTAACCGGGCCATAGAACAAGCTATTGATGCTGCTGTTCGTTCCTGGCAGACTGCTTCTCATTCTGTTTTGCATATGTAAATATGACCCTGGGGATAGTCTCCCTAAGGGTGATGGGGGAAACCAGACGTGGACTCCTTGCCCAATGTGCTTAGAGGGATATGGCTGCACCTCACTGACGAGGCCCAAAGGAGGCCGAAACGATCGTCTGGGGTTGTCATGTTCCTTGTTCAGAGGAGAATTGCCTGGTATTTCGGGGCTGGACTGACCATGTCGGCGGGATCAGACTGATATACTACAGGAAAGTTTTCCTCTGTGAAAGCACAATTGGGCAGAAAGAAGCTACTACCAGGTGGTAACCGGGCCATAGAACAAGCTATTGATGCTGCTGTTCGTTCCTGGCAGACTGCTTCTCATTCTGTTTTGCATATGTAAATATGACCCTGGGGATAGTCTCCCTAAGGGTGATGGGGGAAACCAGACGTGGACTCCTTGCCCAATGTGCTTAGAGGGATATGGCTGCACCTCACTGACGAGGCCCAAAGGAGGCCGAAACGATCGTCTGGGGTTGTCATGTTCCTTGTTCAGAGGAGAATTGCCTGGTATTTCGGGGCTGGACTGACCATGTCGGCGGGATCAGACTGATATACTACAGGAAAGTTTTCCTCTGTGAAAGCACAATTGGGCAGAAAGAAGCTACTACCAGGTGGTAACCGGGCCATAGAACAAGCTATTGATGCTGCTGTTCGTTCCTGGCAGACTGCTTCTCATTCTGTTTTGCATATGTAAATATGACCCTGGGGATAGTCTCCCTAAGGGTGATGGGGGAAACCAGACGTGGACTCCTTGCCCAATGTGCTTAGAGGGATATGGCTGCACCTCACTGACGAGGCCCAAAGGAGGCCGAAACGATCGTCTGGGGTTGTCATGTTCCTTGTTCAGAGGAGAATTGCCTGGTATTTCGGGGCTGGACTGACCATGTCGGCGGGATCAGACTGATATACTACAGGAAAGTTTTCCTCTGTGAAAGCACAATTGGGCAGAAAGAAGCTACTACCAGGTGGTAACCGGGCCATAGAACAAGCTATTGATGCTGCTGTTCGTTCCTGGCAGACTGCTTCTCATTCTGTTTTGCATATGTAAATATGACCCTGGGGATAGTCTCCCTAAGGGTGATGGGGGAAACCAGACGTGGACTCCTTGCCCAATGTGCTTAGAGGGATATGGCTGCACCTCACTGACGAGGCCCAAAGGAGGCCGAAACGATCGTCTGGGGTTGTCATGTTCCTTGTTCAGAGGAGAATTGCCTGGTATTTCGGGGCTGGACTGATGATGTCGGCGGGATCAGACTGATATACTACAGGAAAGTTTTCCTCTGTGAAAGCACAATTGGGCAGAAAGAAGCTACTACCAGGTGGTAACCGGGCCATAGAACAAGCTATTGATGCTGCTGTTCATTCCTGGCAGACTGCTTCTCATTCTGTTTTGCCTACACTTATTAACCCCTAATCTGCCGACCGGACCTCGCCGCCACTATAATAAATGTATTAACCCCTAAACCGCCGCACTCCCGCCTTGCAAACACTATAATAAATAGTATTAACCCCTAATCTGCCCTCCCTAACATCGCCGCCACCTACCTACAATTATTAACCCCTAATCTCCCGGCCGCACCGTCGCCGCTACTATAATAAAGTTATTAACCCCTAAACCTAACTCTAACCCTAACACCCCCCTAACATAAATATAATTTAAATGAAACGAAATAATATTCCTAAAATTAACTAAATTAATCCTATTTAAACTAAATACTTACCTATCAAATAAACCCTAATATAGCTACAATATAACTAATAATTACATTGTAGCTATTTTAGGATTTATATTTATTTTACAGGCAACTTTGTATTTATTTTAACAAGGTACAATAGCTATTAAATAGTTAATAACTATTTAATAGCTACCTAGTTAAAATAAGTACAGAATTACCTGTAAAATAAATCCTAACCTAAGTTACAAATACACCTAACACTACACTATCATTAAATTAATTAAATAAATTAGCTAAATTAAAATACAATACAATAAACTATTCTATAATACAAAAAAACAAACACTAAATTACAAAAAATAAAAAAGAATGCACCACAAAAAGAATTACAAGAACTAAACTACAAAAGTAATCAGCTCTATTACCAGCCCTTAAAAGGGCTTTTTGTGGGGCATTGCCCCAAAGTAATCAGCTCTTTTACCTGAAAATAAAAATACAATACCCCCCCCCCAACATTACAACCCACCACCCACATAACCCTACTCTAACCCACCCAAACCCCCTTAAAAAAAACTATCGCTAACCCCCTGAAGGTCTCCCTACCTTGAGTCGTCTTCACCCAGCCGAGACGAATTCTTCATCCAAGGTGCGCAGAGGAGGTCCTTGATCCGGTAGAAGTCTTCATCCAAGCAGGGCAAGAAGAGGTCCTCCATCCGGTAGAAGTGTTCATCCAGGCGGCGTCTTCAATCTTCATCCATCCGGAGCGGAGCAGAGCCATCTTCAAATGAGCCGACGCGGAGCCATCCTCTTCTACCAACGACTTCCCGACAAATGAAGGTTCCTTTAATTGGCTGTTCCGATCAGCCAATAGAATGCGAGTTCAATACGATTGGCTGATTGGATCAGCCAATCGGATTGAACTTCAATCTGATTGGCTGATTGCATCAGCCAATCAGATTTTTTCTACCTTAATTCCGATTGGCTGATAGAATTCTATCAGCCAATCGGAATTGAAGGGACGCCATCTTGGATGACGTCCCTTAAAGGAACCTTCATTCGTTGGGAAGTCGTCTGTAGAAGAGGATGGCTCCGCATCGGCTCCTTTGAAGATGGCTCCGCTCCGGATGGATGAAGATTGAAGAAGCCGCCTGGATGAACACTTCTACCGGATCAAGGACCTCCTCTGCGCACCTTGGATGAAGAATTCGGCTCGGCTGGGTGAAGACGACTCAAGGTAGGGAGATCTTCAGGGGGTTAGCGATAGTTTTTTTTAAGGGGGGTTTGGGTGGGTTAGAGTAGGGGTATGTGGTTGGTGGGTTGTAATGTTGGGGGGGGTATTGTATTTTTATTTTCAGGTAAAAGAGCTGATTACTTTGGGGAAATGCCCCGCAAAAAGTCCTTTTTTTGGGGGGATTTTTTTATTTATTAGGGGGCTTAGATTAGGTGTAATTAGTTTAAACTTCTTGTAATTCTTTTTTATTTTTTGTAATTTAGTGTTTGTTTTTTTTGTATTATAGAATAGTTTATTTTATTGTTTTTTAATTTAGCTAATTGTAGGTAATTTATTTAATTAATTTAATGATAGTGTAGTGTTAGGTGTATTTGTAACTTAGGTTAGGATTTATTTTACAGGTAATTTTGTACTTATTTTAACTAGGTAGCTATTAAATCGTTATTAATAAATATTATTTTGTTTCATTTAAATTATATTTATGTTAGGGGGGTGTTAGGGTTAGAGTTAGGTTTAGGGGTTAATAACTTTATTATAGTAGCGGCGACGGTGCGGGTGGGAGATTAGGGGTTAATAATTGTAGGTAGGTGGCGGCTATGTTAGGGAGGGCAGATTAGGGGTTAATACTATTTATTATAGTGTTTGCGAGGCGGGAGTGCGGCGGTTTAGGGGTTAATACATTTATTATAGTGGCGGCGAGGTCCGGTCGACAGATTAGGGGTTAATAAGGTAGTGGCGACGTTGGGGGGGCAGATTAGGGGTTAATAAATATAATATAGGGGTTGGCGATGTTAGGGGCAGCAGATTAGGGGTTTATAGGTACTAATGTAGGTGGCGTCGGTGTCCGGTCGGCAGATTAGGGGTTAAACATTTTTATTATAGTGGCTGCGATGTGGGGGGGCCTCAGTTTATGGGTGTTAGTGTACTTTGTAGCACAGTAGTTAAGAGCTTTATATTCATGCGTTAAAAGCTCTTAACTACTGACTTTTTTTGTCGGTAGGAGTCTTCTCCCAAGACTCCAAATACCAGAGTTAGGCAGATCCCATTGAAAAGATAGGATACGCAATTGGCGTAAGGGGATCTGCGGTAGCCTGGAGTCGCGGTGAGGAAGTGAGCGTTAGACCCTTTCCTGTCTGACTCTAAATACCAGCGGGCGGTAAAAAGCAGCGTTAGGACCCCTTAACGCTGCTTTTGACGGCTAACGCCAATTTCTAAATCTAGGTGTTTGTTTCTAAAAAGGAAAAAACAAAACAAAACAAAAAAAACGCATAGGTTACAGTATAATACATACATACATATAACAAATGATATACCCATAACCCCCCAGCTCATATAGGTTTCTTATTACGTTTTTATTCCCATATTATTAACAATGGTGATCCCATACATAGCAAATATATAGGTGTTCCATAAGATTAACCTGTATTATAATGGGAAAACATCACAGAGAACCGTCATAACAGTACCCAGCAGAAATTTTTCTTTTTAGACTTGATATTAGTTAAAGGTATATTTTATCATTCCAAGTTCAAATTTATATGGGGAGTAATTACTTCATTATACAAATATATTAAGTTCTCAAGTTTTCATTTTATCAATCCGAATACATATTTTACATTTATTGCATAGATAGCTCTCTCACATAGAATAGCCAGTTTCCAATCTGTCATCCTGAAACTCGTGTATGTGTAACACTTCTGAACGCCTAAATATCTGATCAGATTTACTTTATATATGGGAGGTAATTTTACAAGCCCCTACACTATCTGCTATAAATGGGTTTTATGTGACAACCTTTCTTCGCTACAAACATTGAGTGCATAGTTTAATCTTAATAGATGTAGTATTTGTATTAAGTTTCACCTGATATCTGAAGAGGCACACTTTAAGCATCCATATTAGCAGCTACCAAGCACATAACTTGAGACAACCCCCCACCTATATATTTATTTTTACATAAGGTATGTTACTCCTCACTATTAGTGTTAATATATTTTGAGTAATATATTATATAGTTCAGTAAGAGCATTGTTGATTTATTTTATTTAGAGTTTTAAGGGTAATATCTTATTAGTTATTATATAGTATGATCTATTGATGTACATGCCTCCTACTCACAGTGCATTTTACCTTCCTTACTATCTAACTGCCTATACACTCTACTACTGTATTTGCGTATAAAACTGCAGATAGAGAACTCCATCCCTCTATATGTAGTCTAACTTTAAACCTATTTCCAGGCTCAATATTCATCTAAGACCATAAGTGTCCCTGTTCTTTTCCGATATGTTAGGGTCAAATTGTGGCCCGCACCTACCTCCATCACAGTTTGTTCTCACAAACAGGCCTAAGAATAACCCTATAGTAGCATAGGAGGGTTTACATAAGTCTCATATGAATTAACTCTGGTTCTATATGCTAATTTCATTTATACTACATTACTCCAAGCGGTGCTTACCCGCTGTTAAACTATCCTGGACCTAATGCAATTTTATATTTTATCATTATTGTTACTATTATACTTTATTATATTAGTAATCTATATATTTTCATACCTGTTAAGTGTCATTGGGCCCCAAAGGGGCCATAGATGTGACTATCATGTCTAATTCAGCTTCCTTAACCAAATGGTCCACAAGTGGCCAACTAAATATGTAAGCTATTACTATTTTTAAATGGAGGTTTCAGAAGTCCATATTTCATCACCCATCTTTCATCTTACCTATATCATTGTTTATTGCCCGAAATTTTGTCATTAATGTTACATAGCATTTATTGTATGTTTTCTCTTGTGCAAAACCTCAATAAAAGAATATGTAAAAAAAAAAAAAAAAGATGGGAGATCAGGAAAAGATGGTAGATGGTACCCGTAGTTTGCATAGAAGGGGCTTATGACCGTAGATGAGTGTCTTTGATTATTGTATGCATATTCAGCAAGAGATAAATGTTCTACACAATCATCCTGTTGATGGGATGAATAGCAGCGAAGATACTGCTCGAGGGTCTGGTTGGTCTGTTCGGTTTGCCCGTTAGTTTGGGGATGGTAAGTGGAAGACAGATTACGAGTAGTGATGTCCCGAACTGTTCGCCCGCGAACATAGTTTGTTCGCGTTCGCCGCTACGGGCGAACATATGTGATGTTCGATCTGCCCCCTATGTGTCATCATTGAGGAAACTTTGACCCTGTATGTCACAGCCTTCTGACACATTAGAGCCAATCAGCATCAGACACTCCCTTACAGACCCTCCCAGCTTCTTGGCAGTAGCCATTTTAGACTCATTACGACTTTGCTTTCTTAGTGAGAGGACCTTTTGTGTTTCTGCTGCTGACATTATAGGGAAATAGATAGCTAGGCTAGTGTATTTAGTGTCCACTACAGTCCTGAAGGACTCATCTCATCTCTGCTGCAAGAACAGCACCCCAAAAAGCCCGTTTTAGGGCTATAACTTCAGTCGTTTTTTTTTTTTTTCTTTGTATTTTTATTTGCATTTGCCTGGCTTTCAGCCTGTGTGTGAGGCTCACAGCATATGCTGTGATTAGTGCCACCACTGATATCTGCTTAACATTAGTTTAAATTTAACCAACAAAAATTTTAAATTATTTTGCTAGTGTAATTTATTTTCATTTTCTATCAGGCCTGTGTCTCTCAGGCTCACACAGCATATACTTCAGTTTTTTCAGTCTTTTGGTTAATTGCTCTGTGTCAGCCACCACTCATATCTGCTTATAACATTATTTTAAATTTTAAAAAAAACTTTTAAATCCTTTTGCTAGTGTAATCTAATTTCATTTTCTATCAGGCCTGTGTGTTTTCCTGACTTACAGAGCATACCGTGGTTAATAGCTTCCCTACCTTGGCTATCAGCCACGACTCATATGTGCTTAACCTTTTTTTAAATAAAAAAAAAAACCTTTAAATCATTTTGCTAGTGTAATCTATTTTTATTTTCTATCAGGCCTGTGTGTTTAGCTGACTTACAGAGCATACTGTGTTTAATTGCTGCCCTCCCTAGTCTATCAGCCACGACTCATATGTGCTTAACCTTTTTTTAAATTAAAAAAAAAAAAACTTTAAATCATTTTGCTAGTGTAATCTATTTTTATTGTCTATCAGGCCTGTGTGTTTAGCTGACTTACAGAGCATACTGTGTTTAATTGCTGCCCTCCCTAGTCTATCAGCCACGACTCATATGTGCTTAACTTTTTTTTTAATTCCAAAAAAAAACTTTAAATCATTTTGCTAGTGTAATCTAATTTTATTTTCTATCAGGCCTGTGCGTATCTGATTTACAGAGCCTACTGTTGTTAATTGCTGCCCTACCAAGGCTAGCAGCCGGCCCACGACTCATATGTGCTTAACCTTTTCCTTTAAATTAAAAAAAAAAAAATAATTCATTTTGCTAATGTAATCTAATTTTATTTTCTATCAGGCTTGTGTGTATCTGACTTTCAGAGCCTACTGTGGTTAATTGATGCCCTACCAAGGCTAGCAGCCACGACTCATATGTGCTTAACGTTTTTCTTTAAATTAAAAAAAAAAAAACCTTTAAATCATTTTGCTAGTGTAATCTATTTTTATTTTCTATCAGGCCTGTGTGTTTTGCTGACTTACAGAGCATACCCTATGTGCTTAACCTTTTTTTAAATTCCACAAAAAAAACCATTAAATTATTTTGCTAGTGTAATCTAATTTCATTTTCTATCAGGCCTGTGTCTTTCTCACTTACACAGCATACTGTGGTAAATTGCTGCCCTACCTACCAGCCATGACTCATATCTTCTTTACATTATTTTAAAGTAAAAAAAAAATTAAAATAATTTTGCTAGTGTAATTTAATTTCTTTTTCCATCAGGCCTGTGTGTTTCTGGGCCACATCATATAGTGTGACACAGATTAATATTTTTTTTTTCCACCACTTATATCTGGTGAAACAACATTAGTGTAAATTCTATGAAAAAATTTTTTTTACATCAGTCCTCTTCTAGTGTTATTTAATTTTAGTTGCCAGGCCAGCCAGGCTGCCATTAGTGCCAGCCTGTTGTCAGGCTGCCAGCATATACTGTGCCTACTTCCATCCTCAGTGCCAGTCCACGACTCCTATCTGGTGTAACATAATATAAAACATTTTTTTAAAAAACTTTTACATCACTCTTCGAGTGTTATTTAATATTAGTTCACAGGCCAGCCTGCCACCACTAGTGCCAGCCTGTGTGTCAGGCTGCCAGCACATACTGTGCCTAGTTCTATCCTGAGTGCCATTACTCCTATCTGTTGTAACATTTTTGTAACTGTTACATCACTCTGCTATAGTTATTTAATTGCAGTTGCCTGCCTGCCAGCGTGTGTGCCAGGCCCACTTGCCAACTAGTTACACCAATCATATTTGTTATAACAGTAGTGTAAATATTTAAAATAAAATATTTTTTGACTGTGAATCATCGGCCTGCTAGTGCAATTGAATTGCAGTTGCCTGCCTGCCAGCCAGCGTGTGTGCCAGGCCCACTTGCCAACTGGTGCCACCAATCATATTTGTTATAACAGTAGTTTAAATATTAAAAATAATACATTTTTGACTCAGATCAGTCTGCTAGTGTAATCCAATTGCAGTTGCCTGCCTGCCAGCGTGTGTGCCAGGCCCACTTGCTGCCAACTATTCCCACCAATGATATTTGTTATAACAGTATAGTAAATATTTAGAATAAATATTTTTTTTCTGTGAATCATCAGTCTGCTAGTGCCTTTGAATTGCAGTTGCCTGCCTGCCAGCATGTGTGCCAGGCCACTTGCTAACTAGTTACACCAATCATATTTGTTCTAACAGTATTATAAATATTTAAAATAATACATTCTTAGATTGTGAATCATCAGTCTGCTAGTGCCATTGAATTGCAGTTTCCTGCCTGCCAGCGTGTGTGCCAGGCCCACTAGCCAACTAGTGCCACCAATCATATTTGTTGTAACAGTCTTGAAAATTTTTTAAATCATAACTTTTTTGACTGTGAATCTTCAGTCTCCTAGTGCCATTGAATTGCAGTTGCCTGCCTGCCAGCCTGTGTGCCAGGCCCACTTGCCAACTAGTTACACCAATCATATTTGTTGTAACAGTATTGTTAATATTTAAAATAAAAAATTGTTAGACTGTGAATCATCAGTTTGCAAGTGCCATAGAATTGCAGTTTCCTCCTGCCTGCCAGCGTGTGTGCCAGGCCCACTAGCCAACTAGTGCCACCAATCATATTTCTTGTAACAGTATTGACATTTTTTTAAATCATAACTTTTTTGACTGTGAATCTTCAGTCTCCTAGTGCCATTGAATTGCAGTTGCCTGCCTGCCAGTGTGTGTGCCAGGCCCACTTGCCAACTAGTTACACCAATCATATTTGTTGTAACAGTATTGTTAATATTTAAAATAAAAAATCATTAGATTGTGAATCATCAGTTTGCTAGTGCCATTGAATTGCAGTTTCCTCCTGCCTGCCAGCGTGTGTGCCAGGCCCACTAGCCAACTAGTGCCACCAATCATATTACTTGTAACAGTATTGAAAAAATTTAAATCATAACTTTTTTGACTGTGAATCTTCAGTCTCCTAGTGCCATTGAATTGCAGTTGCCTGCCTGCCAGCGTGTGTGCCAGGCCCACTTGCCAACTAGTTACACCAATCATATTTGTTGTAACAGTATTGTTAATATTTAAAATAAAAAATTGTTAGATTGTGAATCATCAGTTTGCTCGTGCCATTGAATTGCAGTTTCCTCCTGCCTGCCAGCGTGTGTGCCAGGCCCACTAGCCAACTAGTGCCACCAATCATATTTCTTGTAACAGTATTGAATTTTTTTTAAATCATAACTTTTTTGACAGCGAATCTTCTGTCTCCTAGTGCCATTGAATTGCAGTTGCCTGTGTGCCAGGCCCACTTGCCGTTTCCAACTAGTGCCACCAATCATATTTGTTCTAACAGTATTGTCAATTTATTTAAAAAAAAAAAATTTGGACTAAGAAGCATGAGTGCCAGACAGGCCCATTTGCCAACTAGTGCCAACAATCATTTTTGTTGTCACAGTACTTCTAATATTTAAAAAATAAACATTTTTGACTTTGAAACATCAGTCTTTTTTGTTGTTGTCAGTCTCACAGCGTATACTGTGCCCACTTGCCCAGTGCCACCACACATAATTTGTGTAATAGTATTGTAAGTGTTCATTTAAAAAAAAATGACAGGCAGAGGCAGGCCACCCCGCAGGTTCTGTCGTGGTCGTGGTGCTGTGATTCCTTTAGACCCTACAAATATGCACATTGCTCAGACGCCGGGTGCCAGGGGGGACGCGAAAAGTTCTGAGGAGGACCTAGTTGAATGGCTAACACAGGACACCCAATCTTCTACAGCTTCCGCTCCTAGTCCTCCTAACCTTGACGCACCATCTACGTCCAGCTGTGCTTTGGGCACCTCTCAAGTGACCAGTGCCACTCGCCCGCCTGTCTCCACCACCAACAGGAGGAGACGAGTTGGAAGCAGGGGGAGTTCGTCGCAAGGAGCTAGTGGCACAGTCATACAGCATGCATCAGCACCCGGGGTCAGCCAGTCAGCACGCCGACGCCCATCAACGCATGCTGTTGCCACCACCAGAATGCCGTCATTGCAGAGCTCAGCAGTGTGGCATTTTTTTTGTGTGTCTGCCTCTGACAACAGCAATGCTATTTGCAACCTGTGCCAAAAGAAACTGAGTTGTCGGACGTCCAACACCCACCTAGGTACAACTGCTTTGCGAAGGCACATGGTCTCCCATCACAAACGACGATGGGAAGAACACATGAGTAGAAGCAGCAGACAAACTGAAAGCCGCCCTCCTCCTCCTGCTCCAGCATCTTCAGCCACGTCAACCACTGCTGTCCTCCTTTCCCCCTCTCAACCATCCTCCACTGAGTCTCTCTTCCGTAGCAGTTCCTGGTCATCTGCCCACAGTCAGGTGTATGTCAAGGACATGTTTGAGCGTAAGAAGCCAATTTCTCAAAGTCACCCCCTTGCCCGGCGTCTGACAGCTGGCTTGTCTGAACTCTTAGCCCGCCAGCTTTTACCATACAAGCTGGTGGAGTCTGATGCTTTCAAAAAATTTGGATCTATTGGGACACCGCAGTGGAAGGTACCTGGCAGAAATTTGTTTTCACAAAAGGCAATCCCAAACCTGTACTCTGTTGTGCGAAAGGAAGTAATGGCATGTCTGGCACACAGCGTTGGGGCAAGGGTCCATATGACCACGGATAGCTGGTCTGCAAAGCATGGTCAGGGCAGGTATATCACCTACACTGCACATTGGGTAAACCTGCTGACGTCTGACAAGCATGGAATGCGTGGCTCTGCAGAAGAGTTGGTGACACCTCCACGACTTGCAGGCAGGCCTGCTGCTACCTCCTCTACTCCTCCTACTCCATCCTCTTCCATAACCTCTTCCATAACCTCTTGCTCAGCTGAGTCCTCTTCTGCTTCTGCGTCTTGCTCCACATCAATGGCACCCCCCTAGCTCCCCAGGTACTATTCTACATCCCGGATACGGCAGTGTCACGCCGTCTTGGGCTTGACTTGCCTGAAAGCGGAGAGTCACACCGCACCAGCACTCCTGACCGCCCTGAACGCACAGGTGGATCAGTGGCTGACTCCGCACCAACTGGAGATTGGCAAGGTTATTTCTGACAATGGAAGTAATTTGGTGGCGGCATTGAAATTTGGCAAGTTGACACATGTGCCGTGCATGGCACATGTGTGTAATCTGATTGTACAATGATTTGTCCATAAGTACCCAGGCTTACAGGATGTCCTGAAGCAGGCCAGGAAGGTGTGTGGCCATTTCAGGCGTTCCTACGTGGCCATGGCGCACTTGTCTGATATCCAGCGTCGAAACAACCTGCCAGTGAGGCGCTTGATTTGCGACAGCCCGACACGGTGGAATTCAACACTCCTAATGTTTGACCGCCTGCTCCAACAAGAAAAAGCTGTTAATGAGTATTTGTATGACCGGGGTGCTAGGACAGCCTCTGGGGAGCTTGGGATTTTTTTGCCAAATTACTGGACGCTCATGCGCAATGCCTGTAGGCTCATGCGTCCTTTTGAGGAGGTGACAAACCTTGTCAGTCTCACCGAAGGCACCATCAGCGACATCATACCATTTGTTTTCTTCCTGGAGCGTGCCCTGCGAACAGTGCTGGATCAGGCCGTAGATGAGCGTGAAGAGGAAGAGGAAGAGTTGTGGTGTCCATCACCACCACAAACAGCCTTATCAGCATTGGTTGCTGGACCTGCGGCAACGCAGGAAGAGGATTGTGAGGAAGAGGAGTCAGAGGAGGAATGTGGCTTTGAGGAGGAGGAGGAAGACCAAGCACAACAGGCATCCCAGGGTGCTCGTTGTTGTCACCTCTCTGGTACCCGTGGTGTTGTACGTGGCTGGGGGGAAGAAGATACACTCAGTGAGATCAGTGAGGACGAGGAACGGGACATGATTAGCTCGGCATCCAACCTTGTGCAAATGGGTTCTTTCATGCTGTCGTGCCTGTTGAGGGACCCTCGTATAAAAAAGCTGAAGGAGAACGACCTGTACTGGGTGTCCATGCTACTAGACCCCCGGTATAAGCATAAAGTGCCTGAAATGTTACCAAATTCCCGCAAATCGGAAAGGATGGAGCATTTTAAAAATAAATTAAAAACTATGCTTTACACAGCGTATAAGGGTGATGTCACAGCACAACGGGAATGTAACAGGGGAAGAGATGAAAGTAATCCTCCTCCTCCCACGACCACGGTGGCAAGGACAGGACGCTTTCCTGACATCTTGTTGATGGAGGACATGCGGAGAAAGACTCAACCGACAGGTAGCAGACTACCTAGCATTAACTGCGGATCTCGACACTCTGAGGAGCGATGGACCCCTTGACTACTGGGTGTGCAGGCTTGACCTGTGGCCTGAGCTATCCCAATTTGCAATTGAACTTCTGGCCTGTCCCGCTTCAAGTGTCCTGTCCAAAAGGACCTTCAGTGCAGCAGGAGGTTTTGTCACTGAGAAGAGAAGTCGCCTAGGTCAAAAAAGTCTTGACTATCTCACCTTTATTAAAATTAATGAGGGATGGATCCCGAAGGGACTGACATTGGGCGATACATTTGAGTAAAAAAGGCCTGATGATGATATAAGCTGGCTTGGGCTACAACTGGTACACACGCTGGCTTTTTTTTTCTTATAATGCAGGATGACTTGCGTGACTTATCCGCCAACAACTAGTGTTCAAGCCGTAAGCTTTTAGGGCACTTTCTAAATGTTTTACAAACATCAATTTTTCTGGCCGCTGCTACAGCAGTGGCTGCAACAATACCCAATTCTTCAGTCATTTGTACATGCCTAATTTTTCTGGCCTCTGCTGCTGCGGCTACAAAACTCAAAGCAAAAAATAAGGGACATAACAGTGATTACACTGTTAAGAATAGTACAACTTAACACACCACTCATATCTGGTTGACCAATAAATTGCACGCGCAGTGCCCCAAATTTGAAGGAGGAGGACCGACCAAGCATCTTTATCCGTCTCTTGGTTGCTCTAAATTATCTCCGGGTTCCATCTATGCCATACCTGTAGTTTATTGTGCAAAAGGGTGGCATATGTGGTGTTTCATGCTGTTGTGCCTGTTGAGGGTTGTGGCCCATGGTATAAAAAGGCTGAAGGAGAACGACCTGTACTGGGCGTCCAAGCACATTTTTTGTTAAATGTTCCCGGTTCCTCTCAATTATCTCCGGGTTCCTCAAATCAATGCCATACCTGTACTCGATTGTGCAAAAGGATGGCATATGTGGTGTTTCATGCTGTTGTGCCTGTTGAGGTTCGTGTGCCATCTTATAAAAAGGCTGAAGGAGAACAAAGTGTACTGGTTGTCCAAGCATCTTTTTCCATCTCCCGGTTCCTAAAAATTATCTCTGGGTTTCTAAAATGGATGCCATACCTGTACTCTATTGTGCAAAAGGATGGCATATGTGGTGTTTCATGCTGTTGTGCCTGTTGAGGGTCCAGGACCCTCGTCTAAAAAGGCTGATGGACAACAAAGTGTACTGGTTGTCCAAGCTTCTTTTTCCATCTCCCGGTTCCTAAAAATTATCCCCGGGTTTCTAAAATGGATGCCATACCTGTACTCTATTGTGCAAAAGGATGGCATATGTGGTGTTTCCTGCAGTTGTTTCTGTTGAGGCTGCTGGACCCTCTTATAAAAAGGCTGAAGGAGAACGACCTGTACTGTACTGGGTGTCCAAGCATGTTTTTTTTGCCAATTTCCCGGTTCCTAAAAATTATCTCCGGGTTTCTAAAATCAATGCCGTACCTGTACTCTATTGTTCAAAAGGATGCAAAATGTCTGCTTTCCAGCTGTTGTTTCTGTTGCGGGTCCTGGACCCTCTTATAAAAAGGCTGAAGGAGAAAGAAGTGTACTGGGTGTCCAATCATTTTTTTGGTTCAATTTCCCGGTTCCTAAAAATTATCTCTGGGTTTCTAAAATCAATGCTGTACCTGTACTCTATTGTTCAAAAGGATGCCATATGTCCTCTTTCCTGCTGTTGATTTTGTTGAGGGTCCTGGACCCTCTTATAAAAAGGCTGAAGGAGAAAGAAGTGTACTGGGTGTCCAATCATTTTTTTGGTTCAATTTCCCGGTTCCTAAAAATTATCTCTGGGTTTCTAAAATCAATGCCTTACCTGTACTCTATTGTTCAAAAGGATGCCATATGTCCTCTTTCCTGCTGTTGGTTTTGTTGAGGGTCCTGGACCCTCTTATAAAAAGGCTGAAGGAGATAGAAGTGTACTGGGTGTCCAATCATTTTTTTGGTTCAATTTCCCGTTTCCTAAAAATTATCTCTGGGTTTCTAAAATCAATGCTGTACCTGTACTCTATTGTTCAAAAGGATGCCATATGTCCTCTGTCCTGCTGTTGATTTTGTTGAGGGTCCTGGACCCTTTTATAAAAAGGCTGAAGGAGAAAGAAGTGTACTGGGTGTCCAATCAATGTATTTTTCTATTTCCCGTTTCCTAAAAATTATCTCTGGGTTTCTAAAATCAATGCCTTACCTGTACTCTATTGTTCAAAAGGATGCCATATGTCCTCTTTCCTGCTGTTGTTTTTGTTGAGGGTCCTGGAGCCTCTTATAAAAAGGCTGAAGTAGAAAGAAGTGTACTGGGTATGCAATCATTTTTTTGGTTCAATTTCTTGGTTCCAACAAATTATCTCTGGGTTTCTAAAATCAATGCCTTACCTGTACTCTATTGTTCAAAAGGATGCCATATGTCCTCTTTCCTGCTGTTGTTTCTGTTGAGGGTCCTGGACCCTCTTATAAAAAGTCCGAAGGACAAAGAAGTGTACTGGTTGTCCAATCAATGTTTTTTTATAGTTCCCGTTTCCTAAAAATTATCTCTGGGTTTCTAAAATAAATGCCTTACCTGTACTCTATTGTTCAAAAGGATGCCATATGTCCTCTTTCCTGCTGTTGGTTTTGTTGAGGGTCCTGGACCCTCTTATAAAAAGGCTGAAGGAGATAGAAGTGTACTGGGTGTCCAATCATTTTTTTGGTTCAATTTCCCGTTTCCTAAAAATTATCTCTGGGTTTCTAAAATCAATGCCTTACCTGTACTCTATTGTTCAAAAGGATGCCATATGTCCTCTTTCCTGCTGTTGGTTTTGTTGAGGGTCCTGGACCCTCTTGTAAAAAGGCTGAAGGAGAAAGAAGTGTACTGGGTGTCCAATCAATATATTTTTCTATTTCCCGTTTCCTAAAAATTATCTCTGGGTTTCTAAAATCAATGCCTTACCTGTACTCTATTGTTCAAAAGGATGCCATATGTCCTCTTTCCTGCTGTTGTTTCATATGAGGGTCCTGGAGCCTCTTATAAAACGCATTTTTTTGGTTTAATTTCCCCGTTCCAACAAATTATCTCCGGGTTTCTAAAATCAATGCCTTACCTGTACTCTATTGTTCAAAAGGATGGCATATGTCCTCTTTCCTGCTGTTGTTTCTGTCGAGGGTCCTGGACCCTCTTATAAAAAGGCTGAAGGAGAAAGAAGTGTACTGGGTGTCCAATCAATGTTTTTTTCTATTTCCCGTTTCCTAAAAATTATCTCTGGGTTTCTAAAATCAATGCCTTACCTGTACTCTATTGTTCAAAAGGATGCCATATGTCCTCTTTCCTGCTGTTGGTTTTGTTGAGTGTCCTGGAGCCTGTTAGAAAAAGGCTGAAGTAGAAAGAAGTGTACTGGGTGTCCAATCATTTTTTTGGTTCAATTTCCCGGTTCCAACAAATTATCTACGGGTTTCTAAAATCAATGCCTTACCTGTACTCTATTGTTCAAAAGGATGCCATATGTCCTCTTTCCTCTTTCCTCTTTCCTGGACCCTCTTATAAAAAGGCAGAAGGAGAACGACCTGTACTGTACTGGGTGTCCAAGCATGTTTTTTTCTTCAATTTCACGGTTCCTAAAAATTATCTCCCTGTTCCTAAAATCAATGCCATACCTGTACTCGATTGTTCAAAAGGATGGCATATGTGGTGTTTCATTCTGTTGTGGCTGTTGAGGGTCGTGGGCCATCGTATAAAACGTCTGAAGGAGAACGACCTGTACTGCCTTGCTGCTCCTTTTAGGCAGGCCAGCTCTTTGCATACATGCCCACAGACTCTGTAACGGATGCCTCTTTTAGGGAGAGGTGCAGCATTAATGCAGGGTCAGAACCTCTGCCTGCAACTGGTATACTCGATTTTGCAAAAGGAAGTAACCTTACCATGGTTCCCTAAACGCACGTCTTGTTGTTATATTTTGGTGAGAGTAATCATGATGGCCATGTAGACCACCCCCGAGAGGCCTTGAAGTAACAGGGATGAAAGTGCTAAGAATAGTACGACTTTCAACAACCGAGTTAGCCATGGGTCTTAGTCCAAGACCGCATGTCTTTTTTTTTTGGTTTGGTGCGGCTAATCATGCAGGCCATATAGACCTCCCACCATTCGGTGTTGTAACAGGTATTAAACTAATAAGAAAAGTACTACCAAAATAAAGCCAATTAACGGGCTTTCAAGAGCCAAGGTTTTATTGTACTATGTTAGGCTAAACATGATGGCCATGTAGACCACCCCCGAGAGGCCTGGAAGTAACAGGGATGAAAGTGCTAAGAATAGTACTACTTTCAACAACCGAGTTAGCCATGGGTCTTAGTCCAAGACCGCATGTCTTTTTTTTTGGTTTGGTGTGGCTAATCATGCAGGCCATATAGACCTCCACCATTCGGTGTTGTAACTGGTATTAAACTAATAAGAACTGTACTGCCAAAATAAAGCCAATTAACGGGCTTCCAAGAGCCAAGGTTTTATTGTTGTACTTTGTTAGGCTAATCATGATGGCCATGTAGACCACCCCCGAGAGGCCTTGAAGTAACAGGGATGAAAGTGCTAAGAATAGTACTACTTAAAACAACCTAGTTAGCCATGGGTCTTAGTCCAAGACCACATGTCTTTTTTTTGGTTTGGTGTGGCTAATCATGCAGGCCATATAGACCTCCACCATTCGGTGTTGTAACAGGTATTAAACTAATAAGAACAGTACTGCCAAAATAAAGCCAATTAACGGGCTTCCAAGAGCCAAGGTTTTATTGTTGTACTTTGTTAGGCTAATCATGATGGCCATGTAGACCACCCCCGAGAGGCTTTGAAGTAACAGGGATGAAAGTGCTAAGAATAGTACTACTTAAAACAACCGAGTTAGCCATGGGTCTTAGTCCAAGACCGCATGTCTTTTTTTTTGGTTTGTTGCAGGTTAATCATGCAGGCCATATAGACCTCCCACCATTCGGTGTTGTAACAGGTATTAAACTAATAAGAACAGTACTACCAAAATAAAGCCAATTAACGGGCTTCCAAGAGCCAAGGTTTTATTGTTGTACTTTGTTAGGCTAATCATGATGGCCATGTAGACCACCCCCGAGAGGCCTTGAAGTAACAGGGATAAAAGTGCTAAGAATAGTACTACTTTAAACAACCGAGTTAGCCATGGGTCTTAGTCCAAGACCGCATGTCTTTTTTTTTGGTTTGGTGTGGCTAATCATGCAGGCCATATAGACCTCCCACCATTCGGTGTTGTATCAGGTATTAAACTAATAAGAACAGTACTACCAAAATAAAGCCAATTAACGGGCTTTCAAGAGCCAAGGTTTTATTGTACTATGTTAGGCTAAACATGATGGCCATGTAGACCACCCCTGAGAGGCCTGGAAGTAACAGGGATGAAAGTGCTAAGAATAGTACTACTTTCAACAACCGAGTTAGCCATGGGTCTTAGTCCAAGACCGCATGTCTTTTTTTTTGGTTTGGTGTGGCTAATCATGCAGGCCATATAGACCTCCCACCATTCGGTGTTGTATCAGGTATTAAACTAATAAGAACAGTACTACCAAAATAAAGCCAATTAACGGGCTTTCAAGAGCCAAGGTTTTATTGTACTATGTTAGGCTAAACATGATGGCCATGTAGACCTCCCCCGAGAGGCCTGGAAGTAATAGGGATGAAAGTGCTAAGAATATTACTACTTTAAACAACCGAGTTAGCCATGGGTCTTAGTCCAAGACCGCATGCCTTTTTTTTTTTTTTGGTGCGGCTAATCATGCAGGCCATATAGACCTCCCCCGATAGGGCGAGTAACAGGTATTAAAATGCTAAGAACAGTACTACTTAACACAACCTAGTTACCATGGGTCCCAGACCGCATGTTTTATTATTATATTTTGTCAGGGTAATCAGTCAGGCCATATAGACCTCCCCCGATAGGGTGAGTAACAGGTATTAAAATGCTAAGAACAGTACTACTTAACACAAACTTACCATGGGTCCCAGAGCATATGTCTTATTATTATATTTTGTTAGGGTAATCATGCAGGCCATATAGACCTCCCCCGATAGGGTGAGTAACAGGTATTAAAATGCTAAGAACAGTACTACTTAACACAAACTTACCATGGTTCCCAGAGCATATGTCTTATTATTATATTTTGTTAGGGTAATCATGCAGGCCTTATAGACCTCCCCCAATAGGGTGAGTAACAGGTATTAAAATGCTAAGAACAGTACTACTTAACACAAACTTACCATGGGTCCCAGAGCATATGTCTTATTATTATATTTTGTTAGGGTAATCATGCAGGCCTTATAGACCTCCCCCAATAGGGTGAGTAACAGGTATTAAAATGCTAAGAACAGTACTACTTAACACAACCTTACCATAGGTCCCAGACCCAGAGCAGATGTCTTATTATTATATTTTGTAAGGGTAATCATGCAGGCCGTATAGACCTCCCCCGATAGGGGGAGTTACAGAGTTTAAAGTGCTAAGTATAGTACTACTTATAACACAACCTAGTTACCATGGGTCCCAGACCGCATGTCTTATTATTATATTTTGTCAGGGTAATCAGTCAGGCCATATAGACCTCCCCCGATAGGGGGGGTAACAGGGATTAAAGTGCTAAGAAAAGTACTAATTAACACAAGCTAGTTACCATGGGTCCCACACCGTGTGTCTTGTTGTTATACTTTGTCAGGGTAATCATGCAGGCCATATAGACCTCCCCCGATAGGGGGAGTTACAGGGATGAAAGTGCTAAGAATAGTACTACTTAACACAACCTAGTTACCATGGGTCCCAGACTGCATGTTTAATTATTATACTTTGTCAGGGTAGTTATATATTTAACAAATCTATCTATTTCTCTTCTATCGATTCTATCTAACTATCAATCTATGTATATCTATCTATCCTATCTATCTTCTGTCCATACTGTTTTGAGACAGCCACTTGTGTTTTGGACAAATTTGAAGTAGTAGGACAGACCAATCACAGGGATTAAACTGGGAAGAATAGTAATACTTAAGAAAACCTAGTTATACCAGAACCACCATGGGTCACAGACCGCATGTTTGGTTGTTAAACTTTGTCAGGGTAATCATGCAGGCTATATAGACCTCCCCCGATAGGGGGAGTTACAGGGATGGAAGTGCTAAGAATAGTACTACTTAACACAACCTAGTTACCATGGGTCCCAGACCACATGTTTAATTATTATACTTTGTCAGGGTAGTTATATATTTAGCAAATCTATCTATTTCTCTTCTATCGATTCTATCTAACTATCAATCTATGTATATCTATCTATCCTATCTATCTATCTATCTTCTGTCCAGACTGTTTTGAGACAGCCACTTGTGTTTTGGACAAATTTGAAGTAGGAGGACAGACCAATCACAGGAATTAAACTGCGAAGAATAGTAATACTTAAGAAAAACTTGTTATACCAGTACCACCATGGGTCCCAGACCACATGTTTTGTTGTTATACTTTGTCAGGGTAATCATGCAGGCCATATAGACCTCCCTTGATAGGGGAAGTAACAGGGATTATAGTGCAAAGAATAGTACAACTTAACACAACCTAGTTAACATTAACAGTGGTTCCCAGACCGCATGTCTTGTTATTAGATTTTGCCAGGATAATCAGCCAGGCCATATAGACCGCCCCCGATAGGGGGAGTAACAGGGATTAAAGTGCTAAGAATAGTAAAAATTAACACAACCTAGTTAACAGTGGTTCCCAGACCGCATGTCTTGTTGTTATATTTTGCCAGGATAATCAGGCACGCCGTATAGACCTCCCCCGATAGGGGGAGTAACAGGGATTAAAGTGCTAAGAATAGTACTTAACACAACCTAGTTACCATGGGTCCATGACCGCATTTTTTGTTATTATACTTTGTCAGGGTAATCATGCAGGCCATATAGACCTCCCTTGATAGGGGGAGTAACGGGGATTACAGTTCTAAGAATAGTACTACTTAACACAACTTAGTTACCATGGGTCCCACACCGCATGTTTTGTTGTTATACTTTGTCAGGGTAATCATGCAGGCCATATAGAACTCCACCGAAAGGGGGAGTAAGAGGGATTAAAGTGCTAAGAAAAGTTTTACTTAACACAACCTAGTTACCATGGGTCCCAGGCCGTGTGTCTTGTTGTTATACTTTGTCATGGTAATCATGCAGGCCATATAGACCTCCACCGATAGGAGGAGTTACAGGGCTGAAAGTGCTAAGAATAGTACTACTTAACACAACCTAGTTTCCATGGGTCCCAGACCGCATGTTTAATTATTATACTTTGTCAGGGTAGTTATATATTTAGCAAATCTATCTATTTCTCTTCTATCGATTCTATCTAACTATCAATCTATGTATATCTATCTATCCTATCTATCTATCTTGTGTCCGGACTGTTTTGAGACAGCCACTTGTGTTTTGGACAAATTTGAAGTAGGAGGACAGACCAATCATCTTCTTCCATCTCCCGGTTCCAAAAATGCAGGCCATATAGACCTCCCCCGATAGGGGGAGTAACATGTTGTAGTAAACTGCTAAGAATAGTACTACTTAACACACCACGGGTCACAGACCGCATGTCTTATTGTTATACTCTGTCAGGGAAATTATATATCTTTCAAATCTATCTATTTAGCTATCAAATCGATCTGACTATCAAAGGTATCTATCAAATGTATATTGCATCTATTGATCAATGTAATTTGTATCGATCATATGTATATTGCATCGATTGAGCTATGTAATCTATGTATCTATCTATTCAATCTATCCATCTCGTGGTTGTGCAAATGGACTGTTTGCGGTTCTTTGCGGTGCGTTACACTTGGAGTTTGCTCTGTCACTGTGAAGCGGCCGTAACCCTTACACTACCTGATCGATACAACATCATAACTGATGTTTTAAAGCACGTTATTGCAAAAAATTTGGGAATGTTAGGTGATTTAGGCCCTTTATGGGTTAAAAGCAGACTCTGCATCAACTATGTAATTTTTAATGGGAGTTTTGACATGGATCCCCCTCCAGCATGCCACAGTGCAGGTGTTAGTCCCCTTGAAACAACTTTTCCATCACTATTGTGGCCAGAAAGAGTCCTTGTAGGTTTTAAAGTTCGCCTGCCTATTGAATTCAATGGCGGTTCGCTGTTTCGCGAACAATACCGGAAGTTCGAGTCCGCCGTTCGTGAACAGAAATTTTTAAGTTCGCGACATCATTAATTACGAGTAATATGTAGACTGTGGCGTATTTAGGTTTTGTGCTGCCCTAGGCACTCAAAATTCGCCTGCCCCCCCCCCCCCCCCAAAGGTGTTAGGCATTTTTTCCCCTTAAAATGTTTTTTTTTTTTTTTCTCATAACAATTAAAAAGAAAATGGCTAGCAAAACACTTGCAAACAGGTGGGTTGAATTGCATGCATCTCATACCATTTTCTCCCTAAAAGAAGGGAGAGAAAAGAAGCGGAGGGGAGAAAGGGGAGGGAAAGGAAAAAAAAGAAGGTAGGGAGAGGTAGGGAGAGAGAGAGAGAAAGAGAAAGAGAGAGAGAGAGAGAGAAGAGAAAAGAGGGGAGTGAGAGGAGAAAGGGGGGAGGGAAAGAAGGGAGTGAAAGAAGGGAGCAAGGGAGGAAGTTGAGAGAAAGAAGGGAAGGAGGGAAAGAAGGGGGGAGGGAAAGAAATAAGGGAGGGAGTTGAGGGAGGAAGGCAGTTGAGGGAGAAAGGAAAAGAAGGGAGAGAGGAAGAGAGGAAAAGAAGAATACACTTTGAAACAATCACTGCCCTTCACATGCAACAACATACAGTAATTACCATTATTCAAGTAATGAAACTTTTTAAGTGTCCGTTTACGTTTTACTCAGTGGGTTCATGAATGCAGAGAAAGCCAGCTATTAGTAGCTAACATACATTAGCATTGAGAGTTTATGATTAGACATCACAAGCTGATCTAAACAGTGCACAGACGCATCAAGTCTGTTAGTTACTAAGACCTGCAATAAGCATTGCACTCGCAGACCCACCACAGCTGACAAGGGGAGGTGTCACGCTCGGCTGCTGGGAAGCTCCGGCGGTCCTCTCTGTGTGCTTGATTGGCAGGTAGTCTGAGCCGCCCCTTCCTGATGATGTAACTACCAGGCTTTTTATTTCGGGCTTCCTGTTTCTTCAGTGCCCGTTTGTTTGTTACTCTTTGTGGCTCCTGTGAGGACTTCACTGTGAAACTCTCTAACGGCTGATTTTCTGTTGCCAAACTCTGCAAAGACTGACTATGCTGGGTTAACCCTCAAACTTCCTGATAACCTGTTTCCAAATACTGCAAGTACTGTTTATTCTGTGAAACTCTCAAACTGCATGTTAACCTGTTGCCAAACTCTGCAAATACTGTTTATTCAGTGTAAACCTTCAAACTGCTTGATATCCTGTTACCAAACTCTGCAAGTACTGTTTATTCAGTGTAAACTCTAAAACAGCATGATAACCTGTTGCCAATCTCTGCAAGTACTGATTAATCTGTGTTAACCTTCAAACTACCTGATATCCTGTTGTCTAACTCTGCAAGTACTGACTATTCAGTGTTAACCCTCAAACTGCCTGATAACCTGTTGCCAAACTCTGCAAGGACTGACTACACAGTGTTAACCCTCAAACTACCTGATATCCTGTTGTCTAACTCTGAAAGTACTGACTATTCAGTATTAACCTTCAAACTGCCTGATAACCTGTTGCCAAACTCTGCAAGGACTGACTACACAGTGTTAACCCTCAAACTGCCTGATAACAAGTTACTACTCCTGCATTATTAACTGTTTTTTGTTTTATCCTTCCTCTGTTTGAGTATAAGTGGACTATCCCTGCTCTCCTGATTCTGTGGAAGACATTTCCTGAAACCAGTTCCTTACTCAGAAGTTTATTTGGCTGATATCTTGTATTAATTTAGACTCAGACTAACTCTGCTCCATATCATGAGTACATTGTTTTTTAGAGGTTGACGTGGGGTCACGTCCTAGATTAAACTCAGAGTGCAAGGGTGTTGTTTAAGTTTGCCCTAGCATTTGGGTCTTCTTCTGGACATTTCCTAACCTGACAGTACAAACGGGCCATAAAATGGACCCTGATGAGTTATCCAGGGCTGTGGCTCTACAAGGGCAACTTCTAGGAAATCATTCTGCTCATTTGCAATCTTTGGATTCCAAGCTTGACCAGATTACTGCTCTGCTACATAACCTCTCCGCTCCTTCTCAAGCTACGGCGACTCCTACTGCAGCTGCTACTAGCTCCAATGCTGTCTTTAACCCACCTCAACCTGTTGGACAGTATATACAACAAATCCCACTTCCAGATAAATATGACGGTAATCCTGAAGAATGCTGTGGATTCCTTAATCAATGTCATTTACACTTCATAAACAATCCTCAAGGTTTTTCCAATTCTACTTCCAAAATCACCTTTATTATATCCCTCATGAAGGGTAAGGCTCTAGCCTGGGTGTCTCCTCTTTTAGAGAAGAATGATCCTTTACTACAGGATGTGGAATTATTTGTGTCCATTTTTTCTTCTGTTTTTGACAAGCCTGGGAAGTCTGCAGCTGCAGAGGCAGGATTGTTGGATCTGAGACAGGGATCCCTTTTGGTAGCTCAATATGCTATTGAATTCAGGACTTTAGCCGCAGAAACTGATTGGAACGATGGAGCCTTACGGGCAGCCTTTCGCAAGGGACTTTGCGAACACCTTAAGGATGAACTTGTATTTCGGGAACTCCCAGATTCATTGGAGGGTCTTATCAATTTGTGTATTACTCTTGACGCCCGGCATTCTGAATGTCTTCAGGAGAGAGATAGGAATCGGAGATCCTTTGTTAAATCTTCTTTTTGTCCTCCTATTCGAACCTCAAGTCTGTCTAATAATAATTCCCAATCTCCTGAGTCTGTGGAACCCATGGAAGTAGGAGCTATTAAATTGTCAGAAGCTGAACGCCATAGAAGGCGTACTCTTGGATTATGTCTGTATTGTGGTACCAAAGGACATTTACTGAAGGACTGTCCTATCCGGCCAGTAAAAGCTAAGGCTTAATTTTTGATAGAGGGACAGAGTTAAGCCAGAATCCCATGTCTTCCCTCAATTCTAAACTTTTTGTTCCTGTAACTATCACTTTTGGAAACACCAAGTTTCGAGCTCAAGCCCTCATTGACTCTGGAGCTGCTGGAGTTTTCATTGATTCAAACTTTGCTGACTCTCTCAGGATTCCTCTTCAAGCCAAGAAACAGTTAATTAAGGTAACCACTGTTAGTGGACAGCCTCTAGGTTCTGGTATCATACAAAATTCTACCATTCCTCTTCTTTTGTCTGTGGGCATACTCCATTCTGAAATGATCCGTTTTGACGTCATCACTTCTCCCCACATACCGTTGATTCTGGGGTTACCTTGGTTGCAGCTTCATGATCCAGTCTTCTCATGGTCTAAAGGATAACTTATTTCCTTGGGAACTACCTGTTTCAAACATTGCCTGCAAAATCCCTCAAAACCATCTTGTCCTGTCGTAGCTATGGTGGAAGTTCCTGATTCATTGCCTAATTACTATCATGCCTTTAGTGATGTGTTTTCTAAAAGGAGGCTGAGACGTTACCTCCACACCGGATATTTGACTGTCCTATCGAATTGTTTTCAGGGGCTCCTCTACCTAAAGGAAGGACCTATCCCCTCTCTCGTCAAGAAAATGTCTCTCTTGAGGAATACATAAAGGACAACTTAGCCAGAGGATTTATTTGTCCTTCCTCATCACCTGTGGGTGCGGGTTTTTTCTTCATTGGGAAAAAAGATGGAGGTCTCCGTCCCTGTATCGATTATCGGGCCTTGAATCAGATTACTGTCAAAAACAGCTATCCTCTGCCGCTCATTCCTGAGTTATTTGATCGTTTTCAAGGTGCTTCTATTTTTTCCAAGTTTTGGAGGTCTTTTTGTAAGCACTTCGGAATCAACATATCTCTTTCTACTGCACATTATCCTCAATCCAACAGACAGACTGAGCGTGTAAATCAAGCCTTGGAATCTTTTCTTAGACATTATGTAGACCATCACCACTCCAACTGGTCTCAGTTATTGCCTTTAGCCTTTAGCTCACAACTCACGCTATAACGCCTCATTACAGACCTCTCCCTTTAAGGCAGCTTATGGTTTTGAACCTAGAACCTTTCCTATCATTACCAGTTCTACTGAAGTCCCTGGAGCAGATCCTATTGTGAAAAATCTCAGTAACCACTGGCAACTCATTCGTCAAAAATCTACTTTCCTCTTCCTTAAGACACAAGAGATATGCTGATCGCAGAAGGTGTAAGGCTCTTTTACTTCGTACTGGAGACAGAGTATTTTTATCCACCAGATTCATACGTCTAAAACAACCTTGTACTAAGTTGGGTCCTAAGTACATTGGACCTTTTCGAATTGTTTCCAAAGTTTGTTCTTCTGCATACCGCCTGGCTTTACCAAAGACTCTCAAGATCCATCCAGTGTTTCATGTCTCCTTACTCTAGCCAGTCATCTACAACTGGTACTCTATCAAGAGTAAACCACCACCTCCACTTTCCGTAGAGGGAACTTCTGAGTTTGAAGTCAGCCAGATTTTGGATTCCAAGCTACGGGGCAATCGGCTGTACTACCTGGTCCATTGGAAGGGTTATCCTATCTCTGAACGATCTTGGGAACCAGCCTCTCATGTTCATGCTCCAGCTCTTGTCAAGTCTTTTCACAAGAAATACCCTGCCAGGCCCGGTCGGGTCCCCCGGAGGGGTCCTTGAGGTGGGGGTACTGTCACGCTCTGCAGCTGGGAAGCTCCGGCGGTCCTCTCTGTGTGCTTGATTGGCAGGTAGTCTGAGCCGCCCCTTCCTGATGATGTCACTACCAGGCTTTTTATTCCGGGCTTCCTGTTTCTTCAGTGCCCATTTGTTTGTTATTCTTTGTGGCTCCTGTGAGGACTTCGCTGTGAAACTCTCTAACTGCTGATTTTCTGTTGCCAAACTCTGCAAAGACTGACTATGCTGGGTTAACCCTCAAACTTCCTGATAACCTGTTTCCAAATACTGCAAGCACTGTTTATTCTGTGAAACTCTCAAACTGCATGTTAACCTGTTGCCAAACTCTGCAAATATTGTTTATTCAGTGTAAACCTTCAAACTGCTTGATATCCTGTTGCCAAATACTGCAAGTACTGTTTATTCTGTGAAACTCTCAAACTGCATGTTAACCTGTTGCCAAACTCTGCAAATACTGTTTATTCAGTGTAAACCTTCAAACTGCTTGATATCCTGTTGCCAAACTCTGCAAGTACTGTTTATTCAGTGTAAACTCTCAAACTGCATGATAACCTGTTGCCAATCTCTGCAAGTACTGATTAATCTGTGTTAACCTTCAAACTACCTGATATCCTGTTGTCTAACTCTGCAAGTACTGACTATTCAGTATTAACCCTCAAACTGCCTGATAACCTGTTGCCAAACTCTGCAAGGACTGACTACACAGTGTTAACCCTCAAACTACCTGATATCCTGTTGTCTAGCTGTGTAAGTACTGACTATTCAGTATTAACCTTCAAACTGCCTGATAACCTGTTGCCAAACTCTGCAAGGACTGACTACACAGAGTTTACCCTCAAACTGCCTTATAACAAGTTACTACTCCTTCATTATTAACTGTTTCTTGTTTTATCCTTCCTCTGTTTGAGTATAAGTGGACTATCCCTGCTCTCCTAATTCTGTGCAAGACATTTCCTGAAACCAGTTCCTTACTCATAAGTTTATTTGGGTGATATCTTGTATTACTTTGGACTCAGGCTAACTCTGCTCCATATCGTGAGTACATTGTTTTTTAGAGGTTGTCGTGGGGTCACGTCCTGGATTAAACTCAGAGTGCAAGGGTGTTGTTTAAGTTCGCCCTAGCATTTGGGTCTTTTTCTGGACATTTCCTAACCTGACAGGAGGCAGCATATCGGCACAAGGTCTTCTCCTCCAGCCTCAGCTTTTAAGCATATCCCCGGGCAACGGTTTAAAGGAGCACTGCCTGTGAAGAGCAACCTTAATCAGCGCACGTGCCTTGTCTTCTCTGTAAAAGCCTGCACTTTATTGCTCACTGTACTGTGTGCTGGCTTTTAAAGAGAGGATAGGACAGATGTGCTGCCCCTCCTAAATCTGCTGTCCTAGGCACTGGCCTTGTTGGCCTAGGCCATAATATGCCCCTGGATAGAGGAGAAGTTCCTGATAAATCTCCAGTAGAAGTTGGCGAAGCCAATAAACTGTTGGACCATACGCCTATTTTGTGGTATAGGCTACTCGAGGATGGCTTTAATCTTGTCATATACCATATACCTTTGAACACAACTTTTTATCATAGTGTTTATATGAGTGTAACTGTAATTTAAAATGTATTTATGTTGTGTTAAGTCCAACTTTTTTAATGCACTACCCTTTACGCAAGGGTTTCAATCGCGCTAACCCAACGAGCGTAAAATGTGATTATACTTTCACGACTGTGTTTACTTTTAACTCATAATAGCACGCTATTTCCCTTGCGCACATAAACCCGATATCGCTTGTGCACAACAGTTAGCGTGACACTTGTAATCTAGCCCATAATATTTACATCATGAAGCAAAAGTATTAAGATTTTATTTCATGAATCTGAACTTTATCATGGCCTAATTCTGCAAAGAGGACAGTATATAAGAGAAATAAGGTTGTCATTATGCATCCATCTTGAATTATACTAAATTAGCTATTGAAATGTCATGGTGCAATATTCACTTATACTGCAGGTGTCTTGGGGTTATACTAATCCATCCTGCAGTTATCATGAAGCCATACTACAATAATAACAATCCAACCTGTAGTTAGCACTGACCCATCCTGAAGTAATAACAATTCATGCTATAACTAACACAGAGCCGTCCTTAAGTTATACCAACCCATCCTGTAGTTGTCCTGAAATAATCCTATAACAGATAATGAACATTTTCCAATAAAATAATTTAAAAATAATCCTAAAAAAGTTCCTGAAGACTTCAGAGTAATTAAATTTATCTTTTGAAGGGAGAGGGAGGGATGGGATGCTATACTATGGCAGAAGGGGAATTGGGAGGGGGCAGACTAAACTAATAATCGCAGGGTTGGGGAGGTAGGGGGCACCACTAAACTACAGAAATTTATAAATAAATGCATATAAACTGGTAGCAGACAGCTGCTAGTTCCTAACATGGCCACCACTAATGGGAAGGGGGAGCGTTAAAGAGCTGTTTGGAGAGGGGGTCAGGGAAGTGGGAAGGTTGAGAAGAACACTGCAGAAAGAAAAGAAAAAAAAAAGCCATAATCTGCATACTGACAGACTGTCTGCCAGTACCTAAGATGGTGGTGACCAGTGAGGGGTGAGGGAGGGAAGAGAGCTGTTGGGGGAGATCAGAGAGAGGGAGGTGTCGGGTGGGAGGGTAATCTCTACATAAAAAAAATAACCTTACAAGCTAACTGATTAACCCCTTCACTGCCAGGGATTTCAAGTAAGCTCAGCAGCTGCAATTAGCATCATTTTAATTGCCAAAAAGAAATGGTAAAGCTGCGCATGTCTTCTATTTCGGAACAAAGGGGATCCCAGAGAAGATTTTACAGTCATTTGTCATATGGCTGCAGTAGTTGTGTGTAAATAATTTCAGCGAGAACCCCAATGAAAAAGTAAAAAAAAAAAAAATGTTATATGATTTGTCTCTGGTGGCCAAATAGTGGCATCAAATATATAAAAGCTCTATTTCTGTTTAATTGGTGGTAGCAAAAATGCTAAAAACTTGGAAAAGTTTTTCTCAGAAATTCCCCATATCAAAGGGGTTTTAAAAAATGCAGCAAAATATGTATTCTTAACTCCTGCTTTTCAGTTAAAGGGACAGTCAACTCAAACATGTTTATTGTTTAAGAATATAGATAATCCTCTTATTACCCATTCCCCAGTTTTGCACTGAAAACACAGTTAAATTAATACTTTTTTTTTTACCTCTGTAAATACCTTGTATCTAAGCCTCTTCTGACAGCCCCCTGATCACATGACTTTTTATTTATTATCTATTGACTTGCATTTAAACTAATTTGTGCTGTGTGGTGCACAACCCACGGGCGTGAGCACAATGTTATCTATATGGCTCACATGAGCTCATCCTGTTGTGAAAAGCTAATAAAAAAGAATGTGATAAGAGGCTGTCATTAGTGGATTAGAAACATGAAGAAATTTAGAGGTTTAAATGTTATAAAGTATATTAAAGGGCCATAATACCCAAATGTTTAAACACTTGAAAGTGATGCAGCATAGCTGTAAAAAGCTGACTATAAAATATCTCCTGAACATCTCTATGTAAAAAAGAAAGATATTTTACCTCCAAAAGTTTCTCAATAGCCACCTCCCATTGTAAAGGATTTCTAAGCAGCATATTAGTATGTCTGTCCTGGGACAGCTTAGGGGATGAGCCTCATGTACTCTCATATTATTTCCCTATTCAGCTTACTATGAAATCTCATGAGAATTAAGTCAAATCTCATGAGATCACAGTAAAAGAGTTCATGATCTCAGCACTGCTGATGCTGATTGGCTGCTGTTCATTTCTTCATTTATTTTTTTTACCTGCAGTAGGAGTAGTAGGAGTATAACTTTTTACACAGAACTTACTCTGCTGAGCTGAGGAGATTGTGAGGTAAAATATCTTCCTTTTTTACATAGAGATGCTCAGGTGATATTTTCCTGTCAGCTTTTTACAGTTATACTGCATCAGTTTCAAGTGATTTAGCATATGAGTATTATGTCCCTTTAATATAAAAATGTTGGTTGTGCAAAGCTGGGGAATGGGCAGTAAAGGCATTATCTATCTTTTTAAAAAGTAACAATTTTTGTGTTGACTGTCCCTTTAAATATAAAACTTTGCCCAGGATTAACCTAATCTGAGGTGTACCACATTTGATCCTTTCAGCAACAGATTTCACAATTGCAAACCGAGGCCTGGGTTGTACCTCCAATAATGAGCAAATATATAATGTTCACTGCACCTTTTGCATTCAAAACATTACTTTATTCGGACAGCTTAAAATACATAGCAACATTTCAGGCATCTTCACCCTTAATCATGCATAAGCGGTTAATACACCTTGCTTCCCTTTATACAAAAAAAAAAAATCACACATTTTAATTAAAACACATTATCTAAATATTTAATGCACATTTGTTATACTATAGCGCCATCTAGTGGCGATTTAAAATATTACACATATTGTAACCATCTTTAACAATTTCTATTTGTTGATAGGAGACATTAAAATGAAGCAAACAGTGCGTTTCCTAAAGTAATGCCTATAGAGGAGCTTGATAAATTCATCCAGGAGGTGGACGTTAAAATTGATGATTTGCAGAGCGAATTAAAGGAGAAAAGGCACACTAAATTTCTCAAGGATGAGCAAGATTACATTCAAGCAAATGTTTACAAATGGCATCTGGATCACTATGGTAGATGAAGAGGAGGATCCAGGAGCCAATATGTCATCAGATTCCTCAACACTGAGAGTAGTAACTATGGAAGTGCAAGGATGGGAGGAAGCACAGATACTGCCACCGGGGATGTGAGAAGAAGTAGTCCAATCACAAGACTCAGAAGAGACCACTGTAATTAACATCTCTTGATACGTGCATCGTCAAAAAGTGAGTAACAATTATTATATCATAAGGGCTTTCGTTTTGTACCTATACAGATGTTTATTTTTTTGTACTTTCTAAGGATCTATATAAGTTCTAGAAGACTATAAAATGTAAGATCTGATATGATTCTACTAAAGTATATGGACAAACTGACAATAAAATAAGAAAAGATACAAGTTGGTCTGCAGCTAAGATGGGGTTAAAGAAAAAGAGCTGTATTAACCCCCATATGACGAACAGTAGTGTAAATTTGTTTATAGGTTGTGTGAATCATGATGTACAGAGGCTAAAAGAAGGAGTGGAAAAGAAGCATGTGAATAAAGATATTATAATGAAAGGAGCAGGTAAGGGAGGGGCGATGGATTGTTGTGTTAAACAGTGGATATTATATTCAGGAAATTGAGTCCCAATTAAATGATGCAGAGACATATAGGAAGTTGTAATCCAACCGGATTTATAAAATTCAAAAGGAAATTATAGTTTATTTGTCTAAACCACTCAATAGAGGTTTCATAGATCATAAATTGGTGGATTATCTATATAATGAATTTCTAAAAATCCCTGTGTATTACACAATGCCCGAAGTTCACAAAAATATTTATGCACCCCCAGGGAAACCTATTGTTTTCAGTGTGAAATCAGTATTTACTAATATATTATTTATTTTATTAACCTCAGATTGTAATAGTTTATCAAGAACACTGGTGATTTCTTAAAGAAAGCAAAGAAATTATACCTCCCCTCTTTTAATGTTTTCTTTTCACGTTAAATGTGAAGTTCATATATATCTATACGTCATGAAAAGGATTGGTATAATTAAAAAGCTGTTGATTGTTGTTACGCCATTAAAAAAATTAACGGCTAGATTACGAGTCTTGCGATAGGCTTAAAAAGCAGCGTTGGCCGGTCCCAACGCTGCTTTTTAACGCCCGCTGGTATTACGAGTCTTGCAGGTACAGGTGTACCGCTCACTTTTTTGGCCAGACTCCGAAATACCACAAATCCACTTAGGTCAATTGCATATCCTATATTTTCAATGGGACTTGCATAGCGCCGGTATTACGAGTCTGACCAAAAGTGAGCGGTAAACCCTCTCCTGTCAAGACTGGTACCACATTTTAAAGTCAGCAGTTAAGAGTTTTACACTACAACGCCGTAGCATAAAACTGTTAACTAAAGTGCTAAAAAGTACACTAACACCCATAAACTACCTATTAACCCCTAAACCAAGGCCCTCCCACATCGCAAACACTAAAATAAATATTTTAACCCCTAAACCGCAGCACTCCCGCATTGCAAACACTATTTAAATATTATTAACCCCTAATCTGCTGGCCCTAACCTCGCCGCCACCTACCTACATTTATTAACCCCTAATCTGCTGCCCCCAACGTCACCACCACTATAATAAAGTTATTAACCCCTAAACCTAAGTCTAACCCTAACCCTAACACCCCCTAACTTAAATATAATTTAAATAAATCTAAATAAAATTACTACAATTAACTAAATTATTCCTATTTAAAACTAAATATTTACCTGTAAAATAAACCCTAAGATAGCTACAATATAACTAATAGTTACATTGTAGCTAGCTTATGGTTTATTTTTATTTTACAGGCAACTTTGTATTTATTTTAACTAGGTAGAATAGTTATTAAATAGTTAATAACTATTTAATAACTACCTAGTTAAAATAAAGACAAATTTACCTGTAAAATAAAACCTAACCTAAGTTACAATTACACCTAACACTACACTATAATTAAATTAATTACCTAAATTAAATGCAATTAATTACAATTAAATAACATTATCTAAAGTACAAAAAAACAACAACACTAAATTACAGAAAATAATAAAGACATTACAAGATTTTTAAACTAATTACACCTAATCTAATCCCCCTAACAAAATAAAAAAGCCCCCCCCAAAATAAAAATGTCCTATCCTACACTAAATTACAAATAGCCCTTAAAAGGGCCTTTTGCGGGGCATTTCCCCAAAGTAATCAGCTCTTTTACCTGAAAAAAAAATTACAATTCCCCCCCCCAACATTAAAACCCACCACCCACACAACCAACCCTACTCTAAAAGCCACCCAATCCCCACAAAACCTAACACTAACCCCCTGAAGATCACCTTCCCAGGAGATGTCTTCACCTAACCGGGCCAAAGTCCTCAACGAAGCAGGAAGAAGTCTTCATCCAAGCCGAGCGAAGTGGTCCTCCAGACGGGCAGAAGTCTTCATCCAGACGGCATCTTCTATCTTCATCCATCCGGCGCGGAGCGGGTCCATCTTCAAGACATCCGACACGGAGCATCCTCTTCTTCCGACGGCTAAACACAGAATGAAGGTTCCTTTAAATGACGTCATCCAAGATGGCGTCCCTTCAATTCCGATTGGCTGATAGAATTCTATCAGCCAATCGGAATTAAGGTAGAAAAAAATCCTATTGGCTGATGCAATCAGCCAATAGGATTGAAGTCCAATCCTATTGGCTGATGCAATCAGCCAATAGGATTGAGCTTGCATTCTATTGGCTGACTGGATTTTATCAGCCAATCGGAATTGAAGGGACGCCATCTTGGATGACGTCATTTAAAGGAACCTTCATTCTGTGTTTAGCCATCAGAAGAAGAGGATGCTCCGCGTCGGATGTCTTGAAGATGAACCCGCTCCGCGCCGGATGGATGAAGATAGAAGATGCCATCTGGATGAAGACTTCTGCCCGTCTGGAGGACCACTTCGCCCGGCTTGGATGAAGACTTCTCCCGGCTTCATTGAGGATTCGGCCCGGTTGGGTGAAGACGTCTCCCGGTAAGGTGATCTTCAGGGGGTTAGTGTTAGGTTTTTTTAAAGGGGGATTGGGTGGGTTTTAGAATAGGGTTAATTGTGTGGGTGGAGGGTTTTAATGTTGGGGGGGAATTGTAATTTTTTTCAGGTAAAAGAGCTGAATACTTTGGGGCAATGCCCCGCAAAAGGCCCTTTTAAGGGCTATTTGTAATTTAGTGTAGGGTAGGGCTTTTTTATTTTGGGGGGCTTTTTTATTTTGTTAGGGGGATTAGATTAGGTGTAATTAGTTTAAAAATCTTGTAATTTCTTTATTATTTTCTGTAATTTAGTGTGTTTTTTTTTGTACTTTAGATAATTTTATTTAATTGTAATTAATTGTATTTAATTTAGGTAATTAATTTAATTATAGTGTAGTGTTAGGTGTAATTGTAACTTAGGTTAGGTTTTATTTCTTTCATGTAATTAGCAAGAGTCCATGAGCTAGTGACGTATGGGATATACATTCCTACCAGGAGGGGCAAAGTTTCCCAAACCTCAAAATGCCTACAAATACACCCCTCACCACACCCACAAATCAGTTTTTACAAACTTTGCCTCCTATGGAGGTGGTGAAGTAAGTTTGTGCTAGATTCTACGTTGATATGTGCTCCGCAGCAGGTTGGAGCCCGGTTTTCCTCTCAGCGTGCAGTGAATGTCAGAGGGATGTGAGGAGAGTATTGCCTGTTTGAATTCAATGATCTCCTTCTACGGGGTCTATTTCATAGGTTCTCTGTTATCGGTCGTAGAGATTCATCTCTTACCTCCCTTTTCAGATCGACGATATACTCTCATATATATACCATTACCTCTGCTGATTTTCGTTTCAGTACTGGTTTGGCTTTCTACAAACATGTAGATGAGTGTCCTGGGGTAAGTAAGTCTTATTTTCTGTGACACTCTAAGCTATGGTTGGGCACTTTTTTAATAAAGTTCTAAATATATGTATTCAAACATTTATTTGCCTTGACTCAGGATGTTCAACATTCCTTATTTTCAGACAGTCAGTTTCATATTTGGGATAATGCACTTGAATCAATTATTTTTCTTACCTTAAAAATTTGACTTTTTTCCCTGTGGGCTGTTAGGCTCGCGGGGGCTGAAAATGCTTCATTTTATTGCGTCATTCTTGGCGCAGACTTTTTTGGCGCAAAAAAAAAATCTTTTCTGTTTCCGGCGTCATACGTGTCGCCGGAAGTTGCGTCATTTTTGACGTTCTTTTGCGCCAAAAATGTCGGCGTTCCGGACGTGGCGTCATTTTTGGCGCCAAAAGCATTTAGGCGCCAAATAATGTGGGCGTCTTATTTGGCGCTAAAAAAATATGGGCGTCGCTTTTGTCTCCACATTATTTAAGTCTCATTTTTCTTTGCTTCTGGTTGCTAGAAGCTTGTTCCTTGGCATTTTTTCCCATTCCTGAAACTGTCATTTAAGGAATTTGATCAATTTTGCTTTATATGTTGTTTTTTCTCTTACATATTGCAAGATGTCTCACGTTGCATCTAAGTCAGAAGATACTTCAGGAAAATCGCTGTCTGGTGCTGTAACTACCAAAGCTAAGTGTATCTGCTCTAAACTTTTGGTAGCTGTTCCTCCAGCTGTTGTTTGTATTAATTGTCATGACAAACTTGTTAATGCAGATAATATTTCCTTTAGTAATGTACCATTACCTGTTGCAGTTCCATCAACATCTAATGTTCAGAATGTTCCTGATAACATAAGAGATTTTGTTTCTGAATCCATCAAGAAGGCTATGTCTGTTATTCCTCCTTCTAGTAAACATAAAAAATCTTTTAAAACTTCTCTTTATACATATGAATTTTTAAATGAACATCATCATTCTGATTCTAATGACTCTTCTGGTTCAGAGGATTCTGTCTCAGAGGTTGATGCTGATAAATCTTCATATTTATTTAAAATGGAATTTATTCGTTCTTTACTTAAAGAAGTACTAATTGCTTTAGAAATTGAGGATTCTGGTCCTCTTGATACTAAATCTAAACGTTTAGATAAGGTCTTTAAATCTCCTGTGGTTATTCCAGAAGTTTTTCATGTTCCTGGTGCTATTTCTGAAGTAATTTCCAGAGAATGGAATAATTTGGGTAATTCATTTACTCCTTCTAAACGTTTTAAGCAATTATATCCTGTGCCGTCTGACAGATTAGAATTTTGGGACAAAATCCCTAAAGTTGATGGGGCTAATTCTACCCTTGCTAAACGTACTACTATTCCTACGTCAGATGGTACTTCGTTTAAGGATCCTTTAGATAGGAAAATTGAATCCTTTCTAAGAAAAGCTTATCTGTGTTCAGGTAATCTTCTTAGACCTGCTATATCATTGGCTGATGTTGCTGCAGCTTCAACTTTTTGGTTGGAAACTTTAGCGCAACAAGTAACAGATCATGATTCTCATAATATTATTCTTCTTCTTCAACATGCTAATAATTTTATCTGTGATGCCATTTTTGATATTATCAGAGTTGATGTCAGGTTTATGTCTCTAGCTATTTTAGCTAGAAGAGCTTTATGGCTTAAAACTTGGAATGCTGATATGTCTTCTAAATCGACTCTACTTTCCATTTCTTTCCAGCTTAACAAATTATTTGGTTCTCAGTTGGATTCTATTATCTCAACTGTTACTGGTGGGAAAGGAACTTTTTTACCACAGGATAAAAAATCTAAGGGTAAAAACAGGGCTAATAATCGTTTTCGTTCCTTTCGTTTCAACAAAGAACAAAAACCTGATCCTTCATCCTCAGGAGCAGTTTCAGTTTGGAAACCATCTCCAGTCTGGAATAAATCCAAGCCTTCTAGAAAAGCAAAGCCAGCTTCTAAGTCCACATGAAGGTGCGGCCCTCATTCCAGCTCAGCTGGTAGGGGGCAGGTTACGTTTTTTCAAAGAAATTTGGATCAATTCTGTTCACAATCTTTGGATTCAGAACATTGTTTCAGAAGGGTACAGAATTGGTTTCAAGATAAGACCTCCTGCAAAGAGATTTTTTCTTTCCCGTGTCCCAGTAAATCCAGTGAAAGCTCAAGCATTTCTGAAATGTGTTTCAGATCTAGAGTTGGCTGGAGTAATTATGCCAGTTCCAGTTCTGGAACAGGGGCTGGGGTTTTATTCGAATCTCTTCATTGTACCAAAGAAGGAGAATTCCTTCAGACCAGTTCTGGATCTAAAAATATTGAATCGTTATGTAAGGATACCAACGTTCAAAATGGTAACTGTAAGGACTATCTTGCCTTTTGTTCAGCAAGGGCATTATATGTCCACAATAGATTTACAGGATGCATATCTGCATATTCCGATTCATCCAGATCATTATCAGTTCCTGAGATTCTCTTTTCTGGACAAGCATTACCAGTTTGTGGCTCTGCCGTTTGGCCTAGCTACAGCTCCAAGAATTTTTACAAAGGTTCTCGGTGCCCTTCTGTCTGTAATCAGAGAACAGGGTATTGTGGTATTTCCTTATTTGGAGGATATCTTGGTACTTGCTCAGTCTTTACATTTAGCAGAATCTCATACGAATCGACTTGTGTTGTTTCTTCAAGATCATGGTTGGAGGATCAATTCACTAAAAAGTTCATTGATTCCTCAGACAAGGGTAACCTTTCTGGTTTTCCAGATAGATTCAGTGTCCATGACTCTGTCTTTGACAGACAAGAGACGTCTAAAATTGATTTCAGCTTGTCGAAACCTTCAGTCACAATCATTCCCTTCGGTAGCCTTATGCATGGAAATTCTAGGTCTTATGACTGCTGCATCGGACGCGATCCCCTTTGCTCATTTTCACATGCAACCTCTTCAGCTCTGTATGCTGAATCAATGGTGCAGGTATTACACAAAGATATCTCAATTAATATCTTTAAAACCGATTGTACGACACTCTCTAACGTCGTGGACAGATCACCATCGTTTAATTCAGGGGGCTTCTTTTGTTCTTCCGACCTGGACTGTAATTTCAACAGATGCAAGTCTTACAGGTTGGGGAGCTGTGTGGGGATCTCTGACGGCACAAGGAGTTTGGGAATCTCAGGAGGTGAGATTACCGATCAATATTTTGGAACTCCGTGCAATTTTCAGAGCTCTTCAGTCTTGGCCTCTTCTGAAGAGAGAATCGTTCATTTGTTTTCAGACAGACAATGTCACAACTGTGGCATACATCAATCATCAAGGAGGGACTCACAGTCCTCTGGCTATGAAAGAAGTATCTCGAATTCTGGTTTGGGCGGAATCCAGCTCCTGTCTAATCTCTGCGGTTCATATCCCAGGTATAGACAATTGGGAATCGGATTATCTCAGTCGCCAAATGTTGCATCCGGGCGAATGGTCTCTTCACCCAGAGGTATTTCTTCAGATTGTTCATATGTGGGAGCTTCCAGAAATAGATCTGATGGCGTCTCATCTAAACAAGAAACTTCCCAGGTATCTGTCCAGATCCCGGGATCCTCAGGCGGAAGCAGTGGATGCATTATCACTTCCTTGGAAGTATCATCCTGCCTATATCTTTCCGCCTCTAGTTCTTCTTCCAAGAGTAATCTCCAAGATTCTGAAGGAATGCTCGTTTGTTCTGCTGGTAGCTCCGGCATGGCCTCACAGGTTTTGGTATGCGGATCTTGTCCGGATGGCCTCTTGCCATCCGTGGACTCTTCCGCTAAGACCAGACCTTCTGTCGCAAGGTCCTTTTTTCCATCAGGATCTCAAATTCTTAAATTTAAAGGTATGGAGATTGAACGCTTGATTCTTGGTCAAAGAGGTTTCTCTGACTCTGTGATTAATACTATGTTACAGGCTCGTAAATCTGTATCTAGAGAGATATATTATAGAGTCTGGAAGACTTATATTTCTTGGTGTCTTTCTCATCATTTTTCTTGGCATTCTTTTAGAATTCCGAGAATTTTACAGTTTCTTCAGGATGGTTTAGATAAAGGTTTATCCACAAGTTCTTTGAAAGGACAAATCTCTGCTCTTTCTGTTCTTTTTCACAGAAAGATTGCTAATCTTCCTGATATTCATTGTTTTGTACAAGCTTTGGTTCGTAGAAAACCTGTCATTAAGTCAATTTCTCCTCCTTGGAGTTTGAATTTGGTTCTGGGGGCTCTTCAAGCTCCTCCTTTTGAACCCATGCATTCATTGGACATTAAATTACTTTCTTGGAAAGTTTTGTTCCTTTTGGCGATCTCTTCTGCCAGAAGAGTCTCTGAATTATCTGCTCTTTCTTGTGAGTCTCCTTTTCTGATTTTTCATCAGGATAAGGCGGTGTTGCGAACTTCTTTTGAATTTTTACCTAAGGTTGTGAATTCCAACAACATTAGTAGAGAAATTGTGGTTCCCTCATTATGTCCTAATCCTAAGAATTCTAAGGAGAAATCGTTGCATTCTTTGGATGTTGTTAGAGCTTTGAAATATTATGTTGAAGCTACTAAGTCTTTCCGAAAGACTTCTAGTCTATTTGTTATCTTTTCCGGTTCTAGAAAAGGCCAGAAAGCTTCTGCCATTTCTTTGGCATCTTGGTTGAAATCTTTAATTCATCATGCCTATGTCGAGTCGGGTAAAACTCTGCCTCAAAGGATTACAGCTCATTCTACTAGGTCAGTTTCTACTTCCTGGGCGTTTAGGAATGAAGCTTCGGTTGATCAGATTTGCAAAGCAGCAACTTGGTCCTCTTTGCATACTTTTACTAAATTCTACCATTTTGATGTATTTTCTTCTTCTGAAGCAGTTTTTGGTAGAAAAGTACTTCAGGCAGCGGTTTCAGTTTGAATCTTCTGTTTATGTTTTTCATTAAACTTTATTTTGGGTGTGGATTATTTTCAGCAGGAATTGGCTGTCTTTATTTTATCCCTCCCTCTCTAGTGCGTGGAAAGATCCACATCTTGGGTAGTCATTATCCCATACGTCACTAGCTCATGGACTCTTGCTAATTACATGAAAGAAAACATAATTTATGTAAGAACTTACCTGATAAATTCATTTCTTTCATATTAGCAAGAGTCCATGAGGCCCGCCCTTTTTTGTGGTGGTTATGATTTTTTTGTATAAAGCACACTTATTCCAATTCCTTATTTTATATGCTTTCGCACTTTTTTCTTATCACCCCACTTCTTGGCTATTCGTTAAACTGATTTGTGGGTGTGGTGAGGGGTGTATTTGTAGGCATTTTGAGGTTTGGGAAACTTTGCCCCTCCTGGTAGGAATGTATATCCCATACGTCACTAGCTCATGGACTCTTGCTAATATGAAAGAAATGAATTTATCAGGTAAGTTCTTACATAAATTATGTTTTTACAGGTAAATTTGTCTTTATTTTAACTAGGTAGTTATTAAATAGTTAATAACTATTTAATAACTATTCTACCTAGTTAAAATAAATACAAAGTTGCCTGTAAAATAAAAATAAACCCTAAGCTAGCTACAATGTAACTATTAGTTATATTGTAGCTATTTTAGGGTTTATTTTATTGGTATTTAGTTTTAAAAAGGGATTATTTAGTTAATTGTAGTAATTTTATTTAGATTTATTTAAATTCTATTTAAGTTAGGGGGGTTAGGGTTAGACTTAGGTTTAGGGGTTAATAACTTTATTATAGTGGTGGCGACGTTGGGGCGGCAGATTAGGGGTTAATAAATATAATGTAGGGATCGGCAATTTTGGGGGCAGCAGATTAGGGGTTCATAAGTACAATGTAGGTGGCGGCGGTGTCCGGAGCAGCAGATTAGGGGTTAATAATATAATGTAGGTGTCAGCGATGTCGGGGGCGGCAGATTAGGGGTTAATAAGTGTAAGATTAGGGGTGTTTAGACTCAGGGTTCATGTTAGGGTGTTAGGTGTAGACATAACTTTTATTTCCCCATAGGAATCAATGGGGCTGCATTAGGAGCTTTACGCTGCTTTTTGGCAGGTGTTAGATTTTTTTTCAGCCGGCTCTCCCCCATTGATTCCTATGGGGAAATCGTGCATGAGCACGTTCAGCCAGCTCACCGCTAACGTAAGCAGCACTGGTATTGAGGTGAGATGTGGAGCAAAATTTTGCTTCTCACTCACTTCTTTGCGGTTAACCCCGGGTTTCTAAAAACCCGTAATACCAGCGCTGTCTGTAAGTGAGCGGTGAGCATAAACTGCTTGTTAGCACCGCACAGCGTCTAACGCAAAACTCGTAATCTAGGTGTAATTTTGTAGAGGATCTGTTAATGCTGATTTTATACTGGAACAATTTTTTGTTTCAGGAAAATATGTATATACAAATCTAAGGGACTGCTATGAAGTTAAACGTGATCCCATCATATGCCAACCTCTTCATGAAATACATTGAGAAGAAGTATGTTTATGAGAATTATCTATTTAAAAGATGTGGTTCCACATGGTGGCGGTACATTGATGATGTGTGGGATATGGTGGGGCAACATGAGATCCCAAATAACTTTTGTGTCCGCCTTTAATACAGATGTTACAGGTTTAGAATATTCCCTTACTTTCAGTAAAGAGACAGCTGTGTTCCTTGACACTAGAGTTTTTATAAGGAGGGTAATCAATTTTGCTTTGACCTATACACTAAAGGAACAGACAAGAACATTCTTTTTTTAATTTATGACAGCTTCTATCCACGGAGATTGGTGGATTCATTACCTAGTCAGTAACTGACTGAGGCTACAGAGGATTGTTAGTGAGGAGTACCTTTTGAAGAAATGCCTTTAGGAGATGCAACAGCAATTTGTAAGTCTGGGTAACCCCCCCAGCTGATACAGAGATATGTATACAATTTACAGCTGGATTGTCATATGCAAAAAGAGTTTAATAAGCAGAATAAAATCTCTAGAATGGTATTTGTATTCCAATATAATCCCTTCTGTGATAGGATTGCTAAAATACTTAGGAAACAGTGACACCAATGTTTGCAACAAACTTACATTACTAAGAAAAGAGTAGGAGGTTATGAGTTGGTGTGTATGAGTTTCCACTTGATTATTAAGGGTGACACCTTCACACACCCGAATAAGGGACATAAGTATAAAATGAAAGATTTCTTTACATGTGAATCTTCTTATGTGATTGTCAAGACGTTATAAATCCCTGTAAAGAAAATTGTAGCTTTAAGTTTAAACCCAACTGTAGATAACTATGAAATAAGTATTCAAAGTCATATTTTGTAGAAGAGATGTTGTTCCTCCAGAAACATATATAAATGATATGAGAAATCATTCATAGGAATCAACAAATCTACATTGATATGAGGTAAGTTTAAAATGTTTTATATTCCTATGACCATAAGGTGGCAGCATAATATGGCAAGGAATCATAACATCTTAGTTACCGGTAATAATGAAGTATTCATATTACTCATACGTATGGTAACAATTAATAAACAGAACTATTGACTGATATATCTATCTCTGACATACATAAGACAAGGTGTAACAGACCTCGATATTCAGGAAAGATCCAGAGGTAAGAGCGAGCCATGAGCAGTTCGGTAGCAGCTGATGGAATACTGAGGTGGACCGATCAGCTGGGATCGCGTGTGACGTCACCGCAACAGGCAGGCATGCGAGGCTGTAGAGGGAGAGACGAACAGCTGCGTAGTAGAACACAGTAGTCTTTAGTCCGGTTAAAGGTAATATTTCCAGGGAGACAAAGCTGGTTAACCTTAGAAAGGCTGAGAGAAATAAATTCAGGAGGAATTAAGTATAAGTGCTTTGCAGAGAAAACACGGAACGGCTGAGTAGTATTCAGTTAGAGATTAACTGCTGAACGATTACCAAGCAATGTGATGCTAGTGGGAGGAGGCTTTATACAGGTGAGCAATTTAGAGGATGCTTACCTTAAAGGAGCAGTATGTGGCTACGGTTAGGTGAATATGACAGTGATCTAGATGATCACATGTCCATGTCAACTAGTGTATGTAGGTGAGACCACTAGGCAGGTCAGGGACTGTATGAGTCAAGTTCAGGTCCAATATAAGATGTAGGGATATACAGGCCCCGGTATAATTTCACTTTATAGAAAAAGGCCACCAGATTAGCAAACTGCACTGGAGGGTGATTGACCAAGTACAGCCTCATAGACAGAGAAAAGCTACTCAAACAATGGGAGCTATATTTGATATAAAAATTGGAAACTTACCAAAAGGCTTAAATAGAGATTTTGACTGACTGACTGTGTTGTAGTTGAAAAGTAGGGAGGGGGTAGGATTTTGCCTCATGTTCAACTTGCTTCTTTAAATATATATACAGTATATATATTTGAAATGTCCAGTAGATGGCAATATAGGATAACAAATTTGAAATAACCCCTTAACAACCAGCAACATGGATCTTGGTTTTTTTATTACGTGGTTTTCGCCACACTATAACAGGAGGCCTGTAGAAGAGAGGGATGCTGCAAATGGCAGCAAGATCCTAATACAGGCCAAAAACCCTTAAAGACCAGTGATGTACAGAGTATGTTATGGTCGTTAAGGTATTAAGTATTTAGCTAATGTGTTTTGAATGTGTGACTTTTTTGTATAATAGGAAGCAGATCGTATAACCCCTTATGCATGATTAAGGGCTGGTACCCCTGAAACGTTGCTGTCTTTTAAGCTGTCCTAATAAAGGAATGTTTTAAATGCAAAAAGTGCTGTAGGCATTCTATATCTGCCCCTTTGAGGTGTCAGAACTGCTGTTTCAGCACCTGAGATCAAACAGATTAAAGTTCATCTGCAAGTAAACTAAGATTTCCTTGGTAACTTAAATGAAGTCCACAGTGAGATGTAGTATAACAGGGTCTGCAGGACGCTCATCTTAGATGAAAATCTCTGTTTAATTCAATCCTTTTAGAAATGAAAGTAAATCATCATGAGAGACATATTAATAGTATCAGCAGCACTACGACCAGTACCCATCTTTTTTTTCTTGCTAGTGGTGAGTTAGAAGATACAGATAAAACTGTACCAGTTGTCTGTGAGATCTGAAATGAGTAAGACGATTTAAGGAATAGAGGACAAAGTTCCACAAGAGCTGATATTTGTCTCTTAAAGTAAAAAAGACACTATTAAAAATATTTCTATCATAAATATAAATGGGCAGAAAATAAATGTTTCATCATAAGAAAGCTATTTAAAATTATATTGAAAATGAGAGGAATTCTACACCACACTTCTATGAAACTACTCATTGTCTTAGACAATTACCTAAAACAAAGTACTTTTATTAAGGACACCAAGAACAATTAAAAAGTAAAAGATCACGGGGGCGGAGCCTGACCGTGCTGAGCAATGGTCGCAAAATAAATTGGCTCTGATGCTAGAGGACCTGCAGGCTGATTAATTAGGGCATGCGACCTGGAAATTAAGCAACAAAACCTTATGTGAACATTTGTATAGCTGTTGGGAACAATCAAAATCTTTTAACAACCTTGGAGCTGTGATATATCACTTTAGAGCACGGATACCCAGCTACCTGAGGCCCTCCCTGTGGCGTATTACAGCCACCAGCTTTGCACGCTCACTACAGCGGACAGTTGGTCGGAGGTGCCGCACTTCACCCTGCTAAACTATCAGGAAGATACAGACACCTGCCTCCCGATCGGTTATAAGACCGGATCGGGTGTCGGATAGATTAAGAGAGAGAGGCGATGAAGATCGGGTGAGCCGAGACCACGCGGTTGTTTCCTCTTCAGTGCGCACTCCACTATACAGCGCCACGCGGTGCCGGGAATATCAGAGGCACCATTCCGCATCTTGGTTGAGAGTTATAAAGAGGAAAGTCCCTTGTCATCATTCCCCTAACCGCGTGGAAATGGTATGTACAGATTCTCTATCTGCCGCACACTGCTTTGGGGATTGTTGCTAGGCCCGCACAGCACAGTATGGATACAAAAGGGGAATGTTGGCCATACGCATTTACAGTCCAGTCTTTCCTCCTTGCATAAAATCTGCTGAAGTGCATTTGGGAGTGTGTGTCGGTACTGGTCACACTGGGCTATGTTGCTTAATTATTGAGTGCACGGTTTGGTCTGCTTGGAGGGCCATAGTGCTAGACCCCATTCTAAACAACTGTAAAGGGACTATAAAGTGTGTTCGCTGATAACATCCTGATATACATCTATTGCACCTTTACCTGGGCATAGCCATGCCCTTAAAAAAACCTGCTAAAACGATAGAATAAGCAAATCTGCCACTATGACTCAATATCTAAAAGTGCAGGACTCAGCTCTGGAAATCAGGTCAGATAACACTGAACTGCACACCTCCATGCACCCCTCTGAAACCATTGTTAACCAAGATACTTACATCACTAGAGAAGACCGGCGCACTCTATCATCTAAAGACAATATAAAAGAAGTCTTAAAAGAGGTGAAAAGCCTTTTTGGTGAGCTACGCAAAGATATTGATAAAGTTACCAAAAGGGTGACCACCATAGAAGAGGCCCACAACACTCTGTACAATGATGTCCAAGACATTAACAAACAGGTTAATCACCAAGATGATCTAATCTATCACTTGTCTGAGAGGGTGGAGGACCTAGACAACCGCAACAGGCGGAATAATTTAAGGATTAGGGGAGTCCCCTAGTCAATAGGGCCAGCAGCTCTTCAGGGATACCTGCAGGACCTTTTTCGAACTATAAAGGGGACACCAGTGTCCCCTGCTGTTGTCTTAGAGAGAGCACACAGGGCCTTAAGGCCGAAACCCACAGGGAAAGCACCCCCAAGAGATATCATAGCTAAGGTCCTCAACTTCGCAGAAAAGGAAGACATAATGCGCAACGCCAGGGCGAAAGCCCCACTAACACACACACAGGAATAACTATTTCTATCTTCTCTGACATCAGTCCAGCAACACTGCAGAAGTGCAGAGAGCTTAAATTTGTTACGGATGTTCTGAGGTCAAAACAGATCTCCTACAGGTGGGGATTCCCTGTAAGCATCTTAGTCCCCAGGAATGGCCGCCTCATCACTTTTCGAAGCATGGATGACCTTCCTAACTTTTGTGAAGCGTTGGGAGTGGAGATCCCTGACCCTACCCCTCAGGCCGGCTCTTGGTTTTAAGTACTAATGGACTAGAGACTGACAAGGACGTTTTCCTCATACCTAGTGAACCTGTGTTGGCAGATGAGTATAAATGCTTGATATGTTATGTTATCCATTGGCTTGTTTATAACACTTAACAGCGGATGTGTACGTTTTTGCTCTATACTACTCGTAATAACCAGCTAGCTAGAGTGTCACTTGCATCATATTTGAGAGTGTTTAACAAACAAGCTGCTCCCCGCACGTGATCAAATACGCCCTGCAGGTGTACTATCCACATTAGAATTTAATCACACAGAAGCTGGTCTACCCCTAGGCAGTGTTTAGGTGTATGATGAGATTTCAGGGGAACTATTTACCCCAATCTTCTGAGATAATGAACCGTATTAGAAGCATACACTTTGGGGTTTAATAAGCTAGATTACCATCTTATAGCCTCATCGAATGTGCCAGTTACTTACTTATATTTTTTTTTCGCTGCACTTGGTTGTGTTTCATGTTTATTGTGTTTGCATTTGAACATTACGAATTGGTTGCATGCCTTAAAAGAAGTTTATCACTCTATATGTTTACATTTTAACTCACCCTGCAGGTCCCTGGCTAGACCTCCTGATTTTACTTCTACTTTGCTCTTTGTTTCAGTTTTCTTTTTTCTATCTTTTCCTTGATCTTCACTTTCCCCATCTTTTAATTCTTACCCCCTTCCCCTCCCCTTCTCTTCCTCTCTTACCAGCTCTCAGACGGGTCTAGTCCCGAGTGTGTTATAGGACTTGAGTACCCACTCTTTCTCTAGCGTCCCTTTCTATATCTGACTCCCTTTTACCCTATAAGGCATCCTTCCCACCTCCCCACCCTCTATCCGGTCTTTCTCCTCTCTCTCCCCTTCCCCCCTTTATTTATTTTTTTTGCGCCCCGGCGAGGACTCTAAACTAAACATGCCCCCTGCCGCCCAATTTGTCAATTTTTTATCTTTAAATACCAAAGGCCTTAACCAACCAGAAAAAAGATCGATAGCACTTAGAGAATTTTCCAGGCTTCAAGGCGACATTTTACTTATTCAGGAAACCCACTTCAAAAGAGGGAGGGAGCCTAAATGGCTGTCACAAACATACACCACAGTATATCTCTCGTCGGGACCCCTCAAAAAATGTGGAGTGGCCATACTTATACACAAAAACTTGCCATTTCAGTTGTTGCAGATAGAGAAGGACCATGGGTAGGCTCCTAATATTCGTAGGCTTACTATTCGGCAGGCCCATTATTATAGTTAACATCTATGTACCTAACTTAGCTCAACATGCCTTTATCCGGGGCATAACGAACACAATATTGGACTGTAGAAAGGGAGCACTAATCATAGGGGGCGACCTAAATGTACCCTTAGACCCTGACATAGATACGTCTGTAGGAACTTCCTCCCTGTCAGGGAAACATATCAAAAATATAAATAGCAGTCTCAGGAGCATGGCGGTCCATGATGTGTGGCGCACATTACATCCTGGATGCAGAGATTACACCTTTTTTTCAAACCCCCATCAAGTGTACTCTCGCCTTGACTACTTCTTGACCGACCCCCTTAGCCTTTCCTTTGTGAGGGCGATTGACATTCTCCCTATCACTTGGTCGGACCACGCCCCAGTGCTATGCACGGCGGAGTGGCCCGAGACACCGGCGACTCCTTTTCAGTGGAGGCTGGACGTCTCCCTTTTAAATGACCCACTGGTGAAAATTGAGATTGATAAGTCTCAAATTGAATATTTCCGGTTGAACACTGGTGACGAGTTGCCATACACTACAACTTGGGAGGCGCACAAGTGTGTCCTGAGGGGAGAACATATAAAGCACAAGGCACGCAGGCAGAGGGAGCAAAGGGTTAAATATCAGCAATTGCTAGAAGAAGTTAGTTCCGCAGAACAATTACATAAACAAGACCCATCCCACACCCTCTTTACAGAGCAACTGCTACAAAAGAGGGCAGCTCTGACACTATACTTACAACAAGAGCAACACCATTCTGCCTTTTCATTGAAACATCATTATCACAAACATAGTAACAAGGCGGGACGCTTACTCGTTAGAGCTATCCGTAGGAAACACTTGAAGACTTATATACATTTGTTGCAGAATAATTCGGGACATTCACATGAGGATAGCTTACAAATAGCAGAAACATTTAAAGCATACTATTCTTCCTTATATAACCTACAGACCAGCCAGCACAATACATCCCAATTGGACAGTAGTAGCTATGCAACAGAGGTGGAAAGCTATCTTTCTATGCCTGACCTTCCCAAACTTGACGACAGCGACTCTGACACTCTAGACCTACCTTTTTCAGTGGAAGAAATAACAGACGCCATCAGAGACTTACCGGCAGGTAAAAGTCCGGGCCCTGATGGGTACGGCAACACATATTACAAAACATACATTCACATTCTAGCCCCACAGCTTGCTAAACTATTCAATTCCCTACAAGATAATGTAGGTTTTGCGCAAAATATGTTAGAAGCACATATCACGGTGCTCCCCAAACCAGGGAAAACACCCACCAGACCGGAGAACTACCGACCCATTTCACTTCTGAACTCGGATGTGAAAATATATGCCAAGATCTTGGCCAATAGGCTAAACCCTTTATTAAAGCATCTGGTCCACACGGACCAGGTTGGATTCATCCCGGGGAGGGAGGCCAGGGATAATACCCTTAAGGTTACTCAGCTTATTTCTTACGCCCAAAACAACCAAATCCCAATGGGAATTATATCCACCGATGCCGAAAAGGCTTTTGATAGGGTGGACTGGCGATTCCTTAAAGCCACCCTATCCTCTATGAACATAGGGGACAGATTTATTAGAAGGGTTTTTGCTCTTTACTCTTGCCCTGTTGCCAGAGTGAAGGTCAACGGCTACCTCTCAGATCCCTTTAAAATTTCCAACGGGACTTGTCAGGGATGCCCACTGTCCCCTCTGCTATTCGCCCTCTCCATCGAAATTTTGGCACACAAGATTAGACTTAACCAACCTGGGCCTCGCTTCCATTGAGTCATTAAAAATGGAGCCGTAAGCTACCGAAGCGGCCGACAGCTAAAAGTAATTTACGGCTGCATTTTAGTACCAGGTTTCCATTGAAAAGATTAGTGTGTTGCGCGCAGTCGCTCTTTTCGTGTAGCTGTAAGTTAACGTTGTGTTAACGCTTCCATCTGACTTCGGATTTCTTGAAAATCAATTAGTTGCTAAGGTAACCCGACCTTACGCTATAGAATTTACGTTTAACGTCCGTGCTTCTTACCTGTGATCGCCTCTCAAGAAAAATAAAAAAAACACTTATCCATATTTTTAATAATCAAATACTATTTTCAAATATAATTATATTTAACACTTCATAAATATAAGTAATATTTATTGCTGCCCTAGGCATAGGTCTAGTTTGCATTCTGTAGATATGTTCTTGCATATATTATTATATTTAAATATATACTGATATTTCTATTAGAATATAAGTTCAACTATTTCTATACATGAGACAACAATAAATATTACTTATATCAATTTATTTCTACATTAAAACACTTGCATTATTTGCAAGTTTTATAATTTCAATAGAAAATAGGTCTCAAAAAGCACAATTTTCCTCTTTTACACCTAGTTGAGCTGGGGGTAATATTTCTCAATGTATCGACAGCCTCCGACAATGTATTAACGGTTAGCGCTTTCATTGGAAACCTGGTATAATTTATCGATTAACGGCTTCTATTACTTTCTATGGGACGCGAAGATCTTTTCGGCAGCCGAAGTCCGGCTGCCGATATTGAGGTATAACGCGCCATTGGAAACAGTCGATAAACGATATCGCTTCCGACAGCATATTTATCGGTTTGCGAGTGCACGCAAACTGAATTACGACTCAATGGAAGCGAGGCCAAATTCGGGGAATCACAGTACACAACACTGAATATAAAGCGGCTCTTTATGCCGATGACGTGCTATTGACCCTGACTGACATAGATGAATCCATCCCAGCCTTACTCAGAGAGTTTCAGATATATGGCAGATATTCAAATTTTCATCTTAACCTCGCAAAATCCGAAATACTCAATGTAAATATCCCCCAAGGGGTTCTGGAGAGGATCACCTTACATTGCCCCCTCAAAATTCAACCTAAAAAACTCAAGTACCTAGGGGTTTACTTAACAGCCGACCCTGCGGATATGTTAGAACCAAACTATATCCTTATTCAAAATGAGATTATAAATGACCTCTCCAGATGGGGCGGCAAAACATTTTCCTGGTTTGGTAGGATCCAGATATTGAAGATGAATATCCTGCCCCATATCCTTTATCTTCTCCAAACAGTTCCCCTACCCCTGCCCAGTCATTATCTTATCAAACTGCAAATGAGGCTGGAGGGCTTCATATGGAATAAAATTAAACCTAGAGTACAAAAAAAAACCCTCTACCTGGCTAGAGACAGAGGAGGACTGGGTGTGCCGGATCTTGTGAGCTACAGAACTGCTACTCTGTTGCAGAGAATACCGGAATGGTGTTCTTTGTCGGACCAAAAGCAGTGGATCCGCTTGGACTCTGACATTTTGAGAATAGGTAATGTAGGCGCTGTGGCGTGGCTGAAACCACGGCACAGACCACCTTTGATCAAGCGATACCCCCTCCTGAATGAAGTGTTTACACAGTGGGATAGGCTAGTGAGCACTACTACACACATCTCTTCTAATCCTTTCCCTCTATCACCTTTTCGGGGGAATCCCGAAATTCCTTTATCCTTTACCACCAGCTCAGACATAAGGGCAACGCACGTCCGCGACAGAGCTATAGGATCTCTGATCCGAGATGGAGCTGTGATACCGCTAAACGAACTGATGGGAGCGGAGGAACCTGTGTTTTCCTCCTGGTTCTCTTACACACAGGTCTCTCACTTTGTACACGGGCACCCTAAGAAAACCCAACTAATTAGGGGACTTACCCCTTTTGAGAACCTTTGTATGTCAGAACACCTTGGGCGGCACCTCCTATCTAAAATATACAGACTGTTGACTCCTATGGACCTTCTGCCTGCTTATGTACATAGGTGGAACTCGGACCTACACACGGACATATCCTTGCAAAACTGGTCAAAAATCTTCCTTCTACACAAAAAGTGTTCAATCTCTGCCAACACACAAGAAATGAATTTTAAATTCCTTTTGCGTTGGTACCTGACCCCAGCAAGGCTTAAAAACATCTATAAAAACACTGATGGCAAGTGCTGGAGGGGTGTGGCAAGGAGGCAGATCTTCTCCACATTTGGTGGAGTTGTGACAAAATCAGACCTTTCTGGAAAGAGGTTGTTACGTATATCAGACACACATTCTCGGTGCCGCTGCCTCTAGAGCCTGATATATTATTATTCCATTCATTACCCAGAATAGAGGATGCTGCCACGCAACTGCTTTTAACGACCTTTTTGAATTGCACCAAAGCTCTTATCCCCTAGAGGTGGAAGTCGGTAGTGACTCCCACATTGGCTCACTGGAAGGCACAGGTGTCACTCACACTTAATCTAGATAGATGACACTATTGGGAGTCAGGTAGAGCAGTGACACACGAGCTAATGCTGATTAGGTGGAGGGAAGCCACAGATAATGCGGAGGGTCAAAGTGTATAGCCATAAATGTTCAAGGAAATAATAGTGTAATTTCGTACTAGCCCTCGCCGGGGCATCCCCCCTCTACTCTTTTAGAGACGCGGTCCCCCCCCTTTTTTTCCCCCCTTCTTTCTCCCCTCTTCCCTCCTTCTTTTCTTTCCCCCCCCCCCCTCGCTCTTCTTCCTCCCGTCCCCCTCCCATCTTTCCCCTCCCCTAACCTCTGGATATTTGTTGAATTAAAAATGTTTCATTGAATACGGTCTAGGGGTTTCTCGAACACTTCTATTATAACATTAAAAGTTCGAGCTTTTGCCCTGTTTCATACCCCTGACTGTAACTGTTGTTGTTTTATTCTTAATATGTTCAGTTAACTTATACTGTTTTAGACAATATTGTTAAGACATAAGGAACAAAAAAAAAAAAAGAACAGAGCGTGTTAACAGACTTGATGGCAGATACAGTATATATGTTTTGGACATTGGATACAAGATATACTTTGAAATTGCAATTTCATGATTGTCCTAACTGTGTTGTACTTGTTTCTTTGCCTTTTTTCATTTATATTTTAATAAAGCTCTTTTCAAAAAAAAAAAAAAAAGTAAAAGATCACGCATGCAACACATAAACAATGAGCTAGATTCATGAAAGCTTGTTAGGCTTCCAATGGGTCTCATTGTTCATTCGGGGGTATGCTCAGAATTCACTGAGGCTCTCTCACCTTTCTTTTTCAGCCTATTATCAATGGTAATTGCTGCCATTACAGGGACATTGTACCCTACATTTTTTCTCCCCTTTAATTTGTTCCCAACGATCCATTTTACCTGCCAAAGTATATGAAATTGTTTACTAATAGCTCATTTACCTTTATATCAGTATTTGGAAAAAAGAAAAAGCTGCGTAAACATAGCCAGAAGAAGACATTTCAGTGGGAGGTAGGAGAGATAAGTAATACAATGTTGATTTTCCAATTTTCACTCTAAGGGCCATATGATCAAAAACTCACTGGCATGGAGAGAAATCACATAACATTTTTGGGATACTTTTAGACCTTATATTGTGATGTAGGGGTCTCTCCTTCACATCCAGAACCCTTTGTAGTGAGATAAAGAGTTCTCAAGATTTACTTTTCAAAAATTATTTCAGGAGCATTGCGGTACTGACAAGACTTTTTACCAAAGACTAGATCATCTCACTGGAGTGGAGAGCCTTAGGTCATCAGGCCCTGAATTTTGTTCTACACATAGAAATAATTTAAAGAGGCATGTGTGTGTACAGAAATATCCAGACATTCTATATTTCTCATTCTTTGAAAACATTTGTCAGCAGTTCCTACCATAATCTATATAAAAATAAACAGTAATTCCATATTTTTATATATAAACGTAAGCACATCTTTTAATGAACAGTTACAAAATACATTTCCATTCATCGCAAACATTATTGTCAACAATAAAGCCTACAATGAATTACCACATAGGACTTTAATGGTCTATGCACTTTAATGGTCTATGCATAATCATCATTGTGCTCAAAACAAAGTTGTAAATATTGAGACTTTTCCTATTGGGCACACTTACCTTCTCTGTTGTTTGAATACTCAATACCTTATGATACAATTTTAGATTAGATAAACTAATCTGTATTATTTAATATGTGAGCTACCCAATTACCCAACAACTTTAGATGTGATAATCACCAATAGATCGGGGATTTGTATTATCCGTACACAGCGCAACTCAGTGATTGATGTATGACATCACACGCATGCGCAATGACTATTAGGGAACGCCAGTTTGTATACAAACACGCCATGACTCAGACTGCTCAGACATCATTATATGATCTAAAATCAAGTAAGTTCAGCCTAAAAAGATTTATAGTCCTTGTCTTTTTCCCATAGGGAGATCTAGTCTAAGCACTTCTTAATATATGACAAAAACAGCTATCACACTAAATGATGCCATGAAACATTGTTTGAATTTTTTATACAATGTTTATAATGATTATCCATAAAGGTAACAATTGTGAAGAATATTAACTCACACTGCGAGTCTGTATTAACACTTAAATTTGTTTGGAATTTTGACTGTCATTTTATTATATTGAATGTTGATAGGCTCAGAAATGAGGGAGTTGCCTCCAGCCACTCCTTTCACAGGTGTTGTTAATCATGTTGATACAAATGTGGGTATATATAGCAAGTGTTTAAGTCATTTTTTATAAGCCTGATGAAACAGCTTGTTTGCTGAGAAACGCGTCGCTTGATTTTAATCTTTGTCAGTAAAGTTTATAACTTTTTTTACCAAAAACACTTGCTATTGTGGATTTTTTGGTTCTATCTCTAGTCCATTGGAATTTTGCTGATTGCCTCCTGTGGAAGCCTTGTCATAGTCTGTTGGGTGACTGTATTGATCCCTTCCTGTTTGATTAGCATCAATAGAGATGCACTACCAAATGTGAGTATATCTCTTACTACATACACCACTGCTCCTGGGTTCAAGACTGTACTAGGCCATATAGGCAGCTCTGTGTCTCTTTATATCTTTCTCACAGGAATTCCTGTTCATCCCTAAGAGGCCGGTCTGCTGGGTGACTGTCATAGATCCCAGACTGCTCCCAATGCATTAATTGGAGTGCGCTCAAGATTGTGAGTCTAATATAGTACTATCTGAATGTGTATCTGTGTGGATAAAACAATATTGGGCCATGTGGCGCATCTGTCTCTCTTCTTGTTTATAGATAACCCTATTAGGATCCTGGCCGGGTTCTCCACAGATTGCTGCCTTGCATCCCCTCTATCTACCATCTAAAGATCAAAGACCTATATCATTTTTCACAGTTTTTAATGCTTGTAATATTTGACTAATAGTGTATCTATTGGGATAACAAATTGTATTTATTATACTGTTCCTTATTGGATTATCTACTTTAGACATACATTATACACACCACTAATACACACTATATTGAGTAATAAATTTATCATTATACCTTTATTTAACATTATATAGTCTCTAGGGCACCCCCTACTCTTATAGACTCTATACATCCTGACTGCCCTCAAATTATGCCCATATACACGAAAGCTTTATTATAGCCAAAATAATTCTATTTCGAGTTTCTATGTGTTTTTAAATTGCACACACTTACACAGTGATTTTATTTAACCTTTATAGTAATAAAAGTTATGTTTTAATTCGAGAATTCAACCTTTTGGCCCTGTTCGTACAGTCTGATGTCCATTCTTTAAGGGGCATTAGAAGTGATATACAAGTGCATTCTTCTAGTCTCAATCCCTTCAGTGATTTAGACTGCAATTGCAAGTTGTTCCTGTGCACAAGCACTCTAGCTCATAAGGTATATATATTATTAAAACCAGACAGAGCACCCCCATTCAATTTATGTAGTGCTATTGCTATTCTTTTTTGAACACATTGATTCTTATTCCTACTAACTACTGTAGGATTCTAGCAAATAAGAGCACACATTGTGATATTAAGCTATGGCGAGTAAATTTGAAACAGACAGACAGACCAGAGAACAGAAAAGATTAGCGGATATGAATGAAGTATTTAATAATTCATCATCCACCAATATATATACCAAAGCCAACAATTTGGATACACTACTAAGAGAACTGCATATAAACGTATTCAAACAAGATAAACTCTGGTGGGATAAGCAATTCTGTGAACAATATATTGAAAGAAACTTGATACCTAGAGGTCTGAGAATACAATTATTTCCAGCCTTTGAATTTAAAGATAAGAATCTGAGTGTAGAATGGGAAGAGGCACTAAATGAGTGCTCCAAAAAACTGATGAGAATTCTCATCAAGCATGACTCCTCAGAATATGACAGACTTGAAGAACAGATTAAAATTCAAAATGAGCAATTAAAGCATTGTGAGAAGAATTTGAAAATATGTATAAAAAATACCAAAAAGAAAAAGTATGAAAATGAAATCAAAATGACCAAAAAGGGCAAATTACAGAGAGATATACAGGATTTCCACAATAATAAAGTCTACAAGTGGAAAAATAGATCTAATTTCACTAACACCAGATCCCAAAGAAGAATCAACCTAGTTGAAACTGATGTCTCAGATACAGACATTGACGATACAGAGAACAATGATACAGAAAGAGCTACTGAATCTTCAACTTCAAGTAACTCAGTTATAGTTGAAAACAGAAAGAGAAAGTCTTTTTTTAGAAGAGGACTCAAGTACAGATTCCGAACCACCAGGAGAGGTGGGTGGAAAAAACAAAAGACAAACCAAAAAGAATCAAAAAGACAAACCTCAGACAACCAAACCTTACAAAAGGAACCCCAGTCCATTCTCTCAAATGAGAATGAAAAATTAAGAATCATTAATCTATCTGATCGAATTTTAACTGAACAACATATCAGTGTTTTGTCGAAAGTTTTGTCTTTCTGCCCTAACACCTCCTTAGACAAATTTGAAGTAATAAAGGATGAACAATTGTTTCTCAGAAAATTACTTTTAAAAAAACATTTCTTGAAAAAGGAATCAGACAATTCACGAACTATTTGGTCTGAAGAAGAATTGGAATCACTCCAAGTACTGGAAGATCTCATTTCAGAACAAGAAGAACGTGAAGGACCCAATTGGAGAAAAACGCTAAAAACTAAATCCAAATATGCCCCCCCCCACGAACAGCTGTTCCAATATAGATGTTTTCAACCAAATTGTATGTAATAGTATCAATAATCTTGACATCCATTTCAAATCCCTAAACTTATCCAAAGAAGAAAGGGAGGCTCTAGCTGATATGGAATCATGGAGTAATGTCATCATCCGCAGTGCCGACAAAGGCGGAAACATTGTAATATGGCCACAAGATATGTATCTTAAGGAGGCCAATGTACAATTGAAAAATAAGATCTGTTATAGGGAACTCTGGGGGAATCCAACTGTAGAATTTCATGCACAATACAATAAATTGATTGACTTAGCCAGCAAAAACGGTCTTATAAACAACAAAGAAAAGAAATTTCTGAATGTCACACATCCCAAAACGGCAACATTTTATTTAATTCCAAAAGTCCACAAAAATAGTAAACAACCTCCTGGTAGACCTATCGTGTCCGGTAATGCAAACCTAACCGAAAAAGCCAGCCAATATGTGGACCAGCGTTTAAGACCATTTTTAACTCAGTTATCATCATACGTCAAAGATACAATGGAAGTGTTACAGATTATTAAAGATATTAACATTTCAGAAAACACCTGACTAGTCACATGTGATGTGGAATCCCTATATACTAGCATTGACCATAACTTAGGGTTAAATGCAGTTAAATACTTCTTGAATATGTCCTCAGATTAAAGCCCTGGTCATAACCAATTCATACTTAATTTACTCAAATTCGTGTTGACCAAAAATTATTTCCTCTTTAACAACAAGTTTTATTTACAAACTCAAGGCACAGCCATGGGCACAGCATGGGCTCCCACCTACGCTAATTTATTCCTGGGATGGTGGGAGCAAACCAAGGTGTTTACAGATACAAATGACCAATATTCAACCAAGATCCCTTTGTGGATCAGATATATAGATGACATCATGTTTCTCTGGGAAGGTACAGAAAAAGACCTTGATACCTTCCTATCAAAATTAAATCATAACGATCTGAACATTTGATTGACTCATCATAAAAGCCAGATAAATATCTCTTTTCTGGATTTGTTAATCTGTAAAGAAAGTGATGGCTCTTTAAGTACTGATCTGTTCAGAAAAGAAACAGCTACGAATAATGTCCTTTTTGCAACAAGTGCCCACGCGCCGAATACTGCCAAATCTTTACCAATCAGAGAATTCTTAAGACTAAGGATAAATTGCTCACAAGAGAAAACATTCAAAGTGAGAGCTGTTGAATTAGAGAATCGGTTACTTCAAAGAGGCTATAGCAAGAGATCTATCCTCAAGGCCAAAACAAGAGCATTAAAAACTAAAAGATCAGAATTGCTAAAAGTCCAATCTAAAAACGGCGATAATAAAACTAGATTGGTGTTAACCTACAATCAACATACTCAGCAAATTGTCAATATAATTCAAAAAAATTGGCACATACTTCAAGCCGACCCCCACCTTAAAGAGTTAATCGGAGACAAAGTTCAATTGAGTTACAGAAGAAGCAAAAATTTAAAAGAGATCCTTAGTCCTAGTCATTATGTCCAAAAAATAAGAAAAACCAGACCGATAGAACAAGGATCCTTCTCTTGTAGTAACTGTTCATCATGCAGCAATATGATCAAGAAAAAGTCCATTCTAGATAGATTTGGAAAACACCACCAAATCAAAAGTTATATCAGCTGCTGGTCGACAGGGTCGCTAACCCTGTAGTACAGCATAATATTAAAATGTGGCATGAGCTCAGACACCACACAGAGATCGCCCCACACCCCTCGCCGATCCACCAGATGAGGGGTCTCTTGTGGGACCTCCCAAATATCCATGTAGAATTTTGGGCACAGCACAATATTCAGGTGGTAGAGCATTTATCTTCCGATGGTAGACTTATGACGGTCCACCAAATACTTGATCTGCTACGGGGCTCTCCTATATGGCTGTACTTTGAATGCTGTAGGATACTCAGCTTGCTGCATTCTTGGAGATTCGGAGCTCAACCCTTAAGACCCCACTCTAAGTGGGAAGAGAGGTGGCTACAGGAGATGGGGATGGTGAAACCTCTTACATTCCACTACATGGCAATCCTACAGGACCACTCGGTGGGACTCCCGAGCCAAATCAAATTGTGGTGTAGGGAGCTAACCTTGAATATTTCAGACATAGAGCTGAGCGACGCAATTCAGCTGACAAAGAAAACGATCCATTGTGTAACGATCTTTGAAAGCTATATGAAACTCATACTGCGATGGTACAGAGTACCTACTAAGCTGTCAAAGATGTTCACCGGTGCATCTCCAGAGTGCTGGAGAATGTGTGGGGGAGAGGGCTCTAATTCCCATGTTTGGTGGGCGTGCCCGAAGATCCGGGATCTCTGGAGAGATGTCGAAATGCTTCTACACTCTATGAACTTGACTCTGATACTGACGCCAGGCATGGCCCTTTTTCACATCCTTGATAAGACCTTGCCTAAATGTAGCAGGCAATTGGTGATATATGTTCTGGCGGCTACCAAGCTCTGTATAGCCAGAGCATGGAAGCAGATTTCTCCACCCACAATCTCGGAGGTTTGCGAGGTAATTCAATATCTGGCCAACATGGAGAAATTTGCACACAGGTCGCTGGAGCGGATGGAGGACTACTGGGCAATATGGGAAGATTGGATTCAGATCCAATAATCCTAGACGCTTGTATACGCTATTGCTTCCTTTCTCCAGGCAACTGACCCGGGAAAAGTTGCGTGCAGGTTGATATGATCAACCCCCCCCCAACTAATCTTGTGTTTGTTCCCCCCCCTTTTTTTTTTCCCTCTCCTCTTTCCCCTACAACTCCATCGTTAACACTACTCTCTTTTCCCTGCTCTCTCTTTCCCTACCTGTCCCCCTTTTCCTGGACTTTCCTGATACCCCTCATGTGATGACTCCCCTACCCTCTTCCCTATGGCCTTTCCTTCCTACACAGCACTTTTGATTAGTTAGTGACGGCCTAGACACTATTTTGCCATCTGAGACGGGTAGTAATATTTGTCACCTAACATTTTTCACTAGATTTATACCCAGTTGCTTGACCCACTACTACACCTGAAGATGCTTCTTAACAAATGCTGGGACATATATATATTGCTCACAATGTTATTAGACGTTTACCACTTAAGTATTGTATCTAGATGCCATTTGTCAAACCTATGTAAGCACTGTGATGTCTTAGTGGAAAGTGATTTTTCACTATGGTTGATTGATTGTATGCACTTTTGGTTCTCAATAAAAATATTTAAAATAAAAAAAAAAAAAAGTTATATCAGCTGCAATACTACTGGAGTAATATACACTCTCCAATGCAAATGTCCGCGGATCTATATTGGTATGACTACAAGAACACTGCATACCAGACTTATGGAACATATGCAAAATATTCTAAATGATCCAAAAGATCTGTCTAAAGATAGGAAAATCACGTCCGTGGCTTCGCATTTTCTCAGACATCACCAATCCAAGACTTCTGAACTAAAGTGTTATGGAATTCAAAAGATATCCTTGGGTTTAAGAGGCGGCGATCTTGAAAACGCTTTACTCAAAGCAGAAACCAGATGGATATACCTAATGGACAGTGTATATCCAAAAGGCCTCAATGAACAGAATAACTATTCTATGTTCCTGTAAAAAGATAATCTGGTAGTGTTCTACTGTGAACTTTATCAATTGGAATATCAAAATGAGGCACAGGATTAATTCCTAGTGAACTTTAGGAATTAGTATCCAACAAACCCAGTCTCAAAATATATATATATAAAAAATCATCAAGAATAATAATCGCTGCTTTGGTCAGTAGACATTATTTTATCTACTTTAGTCCATTTGGAATATATTGCCCCTCTTCACATTTTACACCCTATCTTATTTATATCACTACTATGTATACACTCATCTATACGCACTGGTAATTGTCACTTATTGTGCTTTCTTTGTAATATCAATTTTAGATATTTTTGACATGCTTTAGAACCCGTTATCACATTTCATTTGTCCATGTTACTTTTCCCATCCTGTTATGTTCCAGTCCCCTTCCCTTTCCCCTTTTCCCATCCCTTTCTCTTTTTCTTCCATTTTCCAACCGTGATCTACACATACAACTATAATAGACAAACTTATTATAATCACGCAAAGACTTAGTGGTATCAGCCTTCTATCCCTATCATGCCCACTTGTAATATCATATGTAGTTTAATTTTTTATTATTTTTGTCACTATTAGGTTGTATTATAGTTTTAGCACTATTATATTATTTATTTTATTATTTGTCATTTTAATTAATCAAATCTCCTCTTCTCTATCTTATTCAAACACACAATTCTTATATTATTTTATTTATTATTTTATTATTATAAGTGTGATGCGGGAATCCAGACGTGGACCCGTTGCTCAGTGTGCCTAGAGGGATATGGCTGCACCTCACTGACGAGGCCCACAATAGGCCGAAACGTACGTCTGGGGTTTTGCTGTTTCTCTTGTTCAGAGAGGGATTGCCTGGTATTTCGGGGCTGGACTGTACTGTGAAGTCAGGATCAGACTGATATGCTACAGGAAAGTTCTTCTCTGTGAAAGGCACATATTGAGCAAAAAGAGGCTGCTTCTAGGGTGGTAACTAGCCATAGAACAAGCTATTATGCTATTGTTCGTTCCCAGGTTGAGCGCTTCTCTCTTTTTATTTATGCAAATTATGACACTTAGGGAAGTCTCCCTAAGTGTGATGCGGGAATCCAGACGTGGACCCGTTGCTCAGTGTGCCTAGAGGGATATGGCTGCACCTCACTGACGAGGCCCACAATAGGCCGAAACGTACGTCTGGGGTTTTGCTGTTTCTCTTGTTCAGAGAGGGATTGCCTGGTATTTCGGGGCTGGACTGTACTGTGAAGTCAGGATCAGACTGATATGCTACAGGAAAGTTCTTCTCTGTGAAAGGCACATATTGAGCAAAAAGAGGCTGCTTCTAGGGTGGTAACTAGCCATAGAACAAGCTATTATGCTATTGTTCGTTCCCAGGTTGAGCGCTTCTCTCTTTTTATTTATGCAAATTATGACACTTAGGGAAGTCTCCCTAAGTGTGATGCGGGAATCCAGACGTGGACCCGTTGCTCAGTGTGCCTAGAGGGATATGGCTGCACCTCACTGACGAGGCCCACAATAGGCCGAAACGTACGTCTGGGGTTTTGCTGTTTCTCTTGTTCAGAGAGGGATTGCCTGGTATTTCGGGGCTGGACTGTACTGTGAAGTCAGGATCAGACTGATATGCTACAGGAAAGTTCTTCTCTGTGAAAGGCACATATTGAGCAAAAAGAGGCTGCTTCTAGGGTGGTAACTAGCCATAGAACAAGCTATTATGCTATTGTTCGTTCCCAGGTTGAGCGCTTCTCTCTTTTTATTTATGCAAATTATGACACTTAGGGAAGTCTCCCTAAGTGTGATGCGGGAATCCAGACGTGGACCCGTTGCTCAGTGTGCCTAGAGGGATATGGCTGCACCTCACTGACGAGGCCCACAATAGGCCGAAACGTACGTCTGGGGTTTTGCTGTTTCTCTTGTTCAGAGAGGGATTGCCTGGTATTTCGGGGCTGGACTGTACTGTGAAGTCAGGATCAGACTGATATGCTACAGGAAAGTTCTTCTCTGTGAAAGGCACATATTGAGCAAAAAGAGGCTGCTTCTAGGGTGGTAACTAGCCATAGAACAAGCTATTATGCTATTGTTCGTTCCCAGGTTGAGCGCTTCTCTCTTTTTATTTATGCATATTATTTAATTATGTAACTTATAATGTCTCTGACTTAGTCACCACACTTTCACTAACATTTTATCATTTGAATCTGATTCACTTATATCGATGAGAAAACAAGAAACAAAATACAATCGTTCTATTTTTATTTATTTTTTACACTTACATCCTGATAATGATTCTCATTCTTTTAAAAACATTTAAAATGTTTATAGTACAAGGTGTGTACACATTGATAATTTAGCACTGACACCAAAAGCACTTCACCTAACTTTTTGCGTATCAACACATTTATCACACTTTTGGATTTACAATACCATTTAGGACTCTATCAAAAATGATGAACACGGAATGATTAGCTCCAAAGAAAGCAATGTGTTAATGCTATATACCCTGTTCCAATTGATCAAAAAACACAGTGTACATGTTGATTGTAGACGTATTATATGGGGTTGCGATGATACGATCCTTGTAACATTTGAACGTAATGTAAACAGTAAAACAAACTGTCATTGTATCCTTGTGCGAGATCAATAGGAGGTAAAGAGCCGTCCCGCCCGGTGATGTAATCCGTATATGTGACACACCCTACTAGTGAAGGCTAACGATTGGCGGATAAGAGATGCCCCACTTGGTGATGTCAATAGCATATATGACACACCTCACTTTTGAAGTCCAACGATTGGCTGAAACAGGCCAATAGGCTTGAACTAATCCCTATAAATACCCTCAGACGCCGGCGCGCATCACCTTTGAAAAAGCAGAGACTGTATCGGCGAAACATGTTAGGGAGGGGTATTGCTTAAATTTTAATTGCATACAAACTCGCTCCAATAGAGTAAAACTCAGTATAACTATGGGCATTATTAATCCTGGGGTTAACACACGCTACTGATATATTTAAAGGTAGAAGTGCTAACAAGCATAGCTTATGTAGCGGCACCTATGTGCGAGCCGTAATATTATAGCACCTTTAAACAATCTAATTTCTTTATGCCAAAATAAGGCTCCCAGTAATGTGACAATCAGCCAGGTTTTTTTGTATATAATTGAGTACAGAATTGAGTAACTGTCCTATGGTGGGAAACTTGAATTTAAGCAGACACATTACAAAAATAGGCTAAAGTAACCTAGGTTGTGCAATTTCTTATTATAAAAACTATACAACTGTTAACACAGATAGCTTATAAAGACCTAATCATAACGAATAACAGCATCTAACGTGAAGCGGAAGGTGTGAACAAAATAGCAAAGACTATAAAAGACTACTCAGTCCATTTCACTCTGTAACACTTATGTAAATTACGATATCATAGCATTTTTTAATCAATGGAATAGCCTCATGTTATAATAAGGCTCCCTGCACTTTTTCAGGGAGTCTGATAATACTGCATATTTGATTAACACCTTCATGATCTGAGAATGAAATTTGAGTAGATACACACTACTGAAGGCTCTAGTTACTGTAATTATGTAAAGATTATTTATAAGAAATCTAATACAACATTATTGTCAACAATAAAGCCTACAATGAATTACCACATAGGACTTTAATGGTCTATGCACAAACAGTGAAATGTATTACATAAACACTATAGGTAAGCCAAAATAAGGGCAAGTTTCATCCCTGAGTTAAGTAACTGTACTGCAATATTAGAGATCAGTGTGTCTATGTACACACCCAGTAGTGAAAATCATTTAACCTCTTATAGATATAAGAGCACATTGACATAACCATCACTGTGCTCAAAACAAAGTTTTAAATATTGAGACTTTTCCTATTGGGCACACTTACCTTCTCTGTTGTTTGAATACTCAATACCTTATGATACAATTTTAGATTAGATAAACTATTCTGTATTATTTAATATGTGAGCTACCCAATTACCCAACAACTTTAGATGTGATAATCAGTAATAAATATTCACTGCATCAACTCTATACATCCTGACTGCCCTCAAATTATGCCCATATACACAAAAGCTTTATTATAGCCAGAATAATTCTATTTCGAGTTTCTATGTTTTTTTTAAAATTGCACACACTTACACAGTGATTTTATTTAACCTTTGTCGCAATAAAAGTTATGTTTTAATTCGAGAATTCAACCTTTTGGCCCTGTTCGTACAGTCTGATGTCCATTCTTTAAGGGGCATTAGAAGTGCTATACAAGTGCATTCTTCTAGTCTCAATCCCTTCAGTGATTTAGACTGCAATTGCAAGCTGTGTATCAGGCTCTGATGTAAGATACAACATGTGCAACTAGTTTTTCCATCAGCCATGGTGGCTGTCAGAAGATGCTTAGATACAAGGTAATCACAGAGGTAAAAAGTACCATGTTGGGGGGACGGAGCCTAGCCATAGTTGGACATGGCTGCTTTTTAGAAAAGCTCTGATGTCCCTGTCGAGCTTACGCTAAAATAAGTACATTCAAAGCTATAATTATTTGAAGGAAATCACATTTTTCATCATCCGAAATATAACACCCAGACTTACGATACATTTAGAGGCTAGGTGACCTATCAGAGGATCAATTTGAGGAACCGGGAATCCTCGTCTCAGAGATTGGGCTCGGTCCCACCCGAGGTCATTAGATTTACCCCGCTGTATCAAAAGCCGGTTGCGGTCTGACCGAGCGGTACACCACAAAAGCAGTGGGGGCTACTTGAGAGATCCCGGTGTATGTCGGAGTCGGCGTGGGCCTTTCCATTTTAGGGCAGGAAGTGCTGGGCCCGGCGGGTGCACTGAGTAAATTTACCTGCAGGCTGAATCTGAAAGGATCCGCTTACCTGACACTGGCCATCCAGGCTGTGGGATCGAATAAAGCGGACAGGTCAATCACTTAGCACAGAGTGGTGTGGGCCCCGTTAGGATCGCGGTGTCTGACTCACAAAGGTAAGAAGAACCCACGTGGTGGGTAGAGACATTGCCTGGTACGGACTTATAATAGGGGAACACATCTGCCTGAATAACACCGGAATCTAACCGGATTACTCCCCTGCACTAACTGATAGTAGGGACAAAGTAGATAACTGCCTGATCAACTAGCAGCCTAGTTTGTGTGATTAGAAGCTGTAGTGCACACGGGAATATTCCCAACATAGCCTTTCAGTCAAACACAGCACTGCCTTTTTTTTTTTTTTTTTTTTTTTTTTTTTTTAAAAACAAGCTTTATTGGAAGTCAACAGCGATACAATTTAGTGAGCGACACACAAATCAGGGATAAAAATTATAAGATACGGTACATATCGTCAAGGTTATACTTTACGCAATCTCTCTTTCAGGGTGAACCCCCTGTGCCACGGATCATCCTACTTGGGGTTATTGTCCATTAAGTCTGTATTGGGATGCCGCTCTTGAGGCATCCCTCGCTGTGCTAATTTGCGTAGACCAAAAATTATCCTATCATCACAGTGGCTAGTGTATCTAAGGTTAGGTTATACAGATTCCAATAAGCATAACATCATTCAATAAAACAACTACAACATTTGTATGTGCAATTGATTAAACCTCTTTAAACCACACCTACTATGTGGCGGTGAAGGGAGGGGAGGAAAATAGGAGAGAAGGATGGAGTGAGAGATGAGAGATAGGATGGCAGGTTAGAGGAGAAGGGGGGGGGGGGAAGAGTAATAGAGGCCTGGCCTGGGAGGTCCCGCTCTAACAGCACTGCCTTTTTAACACAGAAGGGTGCTTTAAGCGACAACCTTATATTTTTGTTTATTCTCTGTGTCCCTGGCCTTGAGAGTCCCCTGGGGAGTGATCTAGCTCCAGACAGAGTTACATAAACTGCACTTAATTTCTCTCAGTTCCACTCCTGAGGCATACACAGCCATAAGACCTCAGTCATAGGATTAGAACTGCAACTCCCACTGCCTTACATTCAAAGCACCTATATATGTGTGATGTCGAACAAAAGACACCCCAAACCACCTAAAAATTCCCAAACCACCATGATGGAAAACTATTTAATAACCAATGATCCTGCAGCACCAATAGGGAAACCTGAGATACACCAGAAGGCCACAACTGCACAGATACATAACATTGAAACAACGTCTGTTCATCAGAACTGTGTTACCAAAGAGGATCTCAGGCTCCTTTCTTCAAAGGAGGATATAAAAGAAGCTATGAGGGATTTCAAATCTATGTTTCATGAACTTAAAAGAGATATATCAGCTGTTGACCGCAGGGTAACGCAAGTAGAGGAAAAACATGAGGCCCTTAACTCAGACCTACAACAACAAGCTAGCGTTCTCCAGGCACAGGAGAGCACTGTCCACACAACCGCAGTAGGAGGAATAACCTCAGACTGCGTGGTGTTCCTGAGTCTATAGAACCTCCTGATATTCAAATGTATATCCAAGACTTTGTCAGATACCTCAGAAATGAGGACGTGGGCCCTGAGATCCAAATAGAAAGAGCACATAGGGCACTTCGTCCTAAGCCCCAGGGAAGGGCCCCACCCAGAGACATCATAATAAAGCTGCTATCTTTCAAAGAAAAAGAAGAAGTGCTACGACTGGCCAGAAATAAACAATGGATAGAATTCAGAGGAATGGAAATACAGGTTTATTATGATTTAAGCCCAACTACTCTCCAAAAGAGAAGGGACCTCAGATTTGTCACATCTACTCTGAAAGCCAACAGAATCCCATACAGGTGGGGCTTTCCCACAAGCCTCGTAGTCACCAAAAATAATGTCACACATGTCCTCAAAACCCCAGCGGATCTACCTTCTTTCAACCAGGCCTTAGGCCTAAACATCAGGCTTCCTGTGGGGGCTCCTGCGGCTCCGGAGGGTCCGGCGGAGGAGGAACCCAATGGCCCGCAACATGTCCCAGTCTGAGCAATATGAACATTCTCCTGTGGGTGTTTGCAGTGTTCTGACTTACCTGGACCTTGAATGGGACCCAAGTAGGGGCCTTAGCTAATCGGACATCGAAAGTCTTCTCAGATAAGTTTGTTTATTGATGTTGAATCTTGTGTAATGTTCAGTTGAGATAACTGTTATGGTTAGTTAAAACCTCACTTAGGTTAAAAGTTACTAGGTAAATGTATATAATACTTGTACTAACTTTGTTACGATGCAACCATACCGGTTTGGATCATATCCAAGAACCAATTCACAGTTTAGAACAAGATATGGATATTGCTCTCTGAGTGACCAGTTCATTCTAAATCCATGGATACCACCATAAAAGGACCATTACCTAACCCCTATAACTTTTTACTACAGACTGAAATGGCTATGGCCACTCGCCATCAATGATAATAACATACTGCTCTTCATATGACTATTTAAGGTCCATTGTATATGTTTGCTCTTAAATATATAGAGGGTAAGTCGTGTAAAATGAAAACTGCATCTTTCAAATGTACTTATTACTGTTTATTGTTTTTCAAAGAAAATATATCTAGTGTAAGTAGGCAGGGAACACTACCCCTGCTTTTGTTGTTTGTTGTTAGTAACTGTTAATTCCCAAATCGAACTATACCTGTGTGTGACGAGATACAGGTTAAAGTTATTATTAAGTGTTCAACAAATAGGTTTGGTACTGCTCACATTTATTGTATGGTGAATTAAGTCACCTTTTTTCTTTTTCTCCCGCTTTGTCCCCTTTTCTGTAGCTTTGTACCACTTCTTCCCCACCCTTCTCTCTCTTCCCCTTCTACTTTCTCGCCCCCTGCTCCCCTTTTTTTTTTTTCTCTCTTCCCTCTCCTCCTGAGCCATTAAACATGTTAAATCCACTTGAAGGAGTCACGTCCCGACCTGTCGAGATGATTTCTATAAATGTAAAAGGCCTAAATAGCCCAGCTAAACGCTCTATGGTTTTGAGAGACCTACATTGGCAAGGAGGAAATATTGTCTATCTGCAGGAAACGCACTTTGCATCAGGCCATGAGCCTAGATGGTTTAGTCAGCAATATCCCTCAGCTTTTTTTGCATCGGGCCCTCAAAAAAAAAAATGGAGTGGGCATCCTCTTTAGTACTGACGTACCATTCCAACCAACACAAATTTACAGAGATCCTGAGGGTAGATACATGATTCTCGTAGGCTTAATATATGGTAGACCTGTAACATTGGTTAATATCTATTGCCCCAATCAATCTCAACAGACCTTTTTTCAAAAGGTTCTGCATAAGGTACTCGAAATACAATCTGGCATTTTATTCCTGGGAGGCGATCTAAATGCTTCTCTAGAACCAGCCTTGGATACCTCTAACGGAGTCTCTAGCGTCCCCCTTAGAACTCTTAAGCGTATATCATCTTCACTTAGGGATGCAGGACTACACGACATATGGCGGTCACAGCACCCCACCTCCACGAACTTCACATTTTACTCCCACCCCCACAAAAAATACTCCAGAATAGACTACTGGTTTACAGACGCAACAGGGCTTACAGTTACCACAAGCAGCAACATACTTCCCATCACATGGTCAGACCATGCCCCGGTGACATGCACTGTATTATGGCCTAATGCCCCGGTCACACCTTACATATGGAAGCTAGATGATCTTTTGTTAGATGATCCGGTTTTCAAGCTCAAAATAGAAAAAGCACTAACAGAATACTTTCAAATACATAGAGGATCGGACTCCCAACCCGAAGTGATATGGGAGGCTCATAAATGCACAATAAGAGGCATATTCCTCAAGCAGAAAGCCAGATTAGTCAAGAAGAGAAGGGAGATGTATAGAAATCTACTGACCAGAGTAGAGAAAGCGGAGAAAGCGCATTAGTTAGCACCAACGGATGATTTGCTAAGCAAGACGTTAGCGCAGGCGAGAGCGGAACTTTTGAAGTTCCTTCAAATCGATTACCAAAGGGCGGCCTTGATCTTAAGGCAACAATTTTTTGAGCAAGGGGATAGGGCAGGGCGGATGTTGGCCAGGGCTATAGCCTGGAAAAAAAAGAAACATTACGTGCACAGCATGATTCATCCTGATGGAGGACCAAGAGAGGATGGGAAATCAATTGCTGAGATCTTTGGATCTTACTATGAAACCCTCTATAACATCCACGGTGTTGATGGGATGGGGGACGATCCTTCCTCTCGGGCACGTGAAACGCAGAAGATTCGTGAGTATCTGTCTAGCGTTGAGGTCCCTAAACTTTCAGAGCAAGATTCGGAGGCTCTGGAGTCTCCATTTACCCTGGCAGAAATCAAACAAGCCATCAAAGACTTGGCATCCAGAAAAAGCCCGGGCCCGGACGGATTTGGGGCCAAATACTATAAAGTATTTGGGGATATACTAGCACCCGAAATGTTGCTCCTCTTTAATCAACTTTCAGATGCCCCGTCTTTACCTGGCTCGATGCTAGAAGCCCATATCACGGTGATTCCCAAACCAGGCAAACGAGAAAACAAACCAGAGAACTATCGCCCCATCTCGCTACTAAATTCGGACGTCAAGATCCTAGCGAAATTAATAGCCAATCGCCTCAATAGATATCTCCCCCAACTGATCTCTACTGATCAAGTGGGTTTTATTCCGAGACGGGAGGCCAGGGATAATACCCTAAAAGTCCTCCAGATAATAACGCACGCTCGTAACAACACAATCCCGATGGCCCTGGTTTCCACGGACGCCGAGAAGGCGTTTGACCGGGTCAGCTGGTTGTTTATGCGACACACCTTAGGGAAATTTGGTTTTGGATCTAAAATCATAAATAGGATCATGTCCTTATATTCATCACCAAATGCTAGAGTAAGGGTAAATGGTATGCTTTCCAATGCCTTTACAATTCGTAATGGGACCAGGCAGGGTTGTCCCCTGTCCCCTCTTTTGTTTGCGTTGACAATTGAAATCCTAGCAAGTAGGATCTGAGCAAATCCCGAGGTGAGTGGAATCCTTATTGAGGGCTCCGAACACAAGCTTGCCATGTATGCCGACGACGTCTTATTATTGATATCAGACATAGGACAATCCCTTAGAGTGGCCTTGGAGGAATTTGCGCGCTTTGGCAGCGTGTCAAATTTCCTCCTGAACCCCTTAAAGTCTGAAATTATGAATGTCACAACTCCCCAAACTGAATTTAAGATATTTGAGGACAACTGCCCGATAAAGGTTGCACATGGCAAGCTGAAATACCTTGGTATCTATCTGACGCCTAGTACAAAAGAGACAGTTGACTTGAATTATAAAATCATCAGAGATGAGATCCTCAGAGATCTATCGAACTGGAGAAATAAAACCATCTCTTGGTTGGGCCGAATTGGGGTGGTCAAAATGAATGTTACCCCGCGGGTGCTTTATATCATGCAGACCATCCCGCTGACTGCAGCATTCCACATCATTCACCAGATACAATCAGCTATAGAATCCTACATTTGGAGAGACCTGAAGCCAAGAATTAACAGAAAAACTACTTTTCTACCACGAGATAAAGGTGGATTGGGAATACCAGACTTAAGGGTATATCAGAAGGCAATATCCCTCCAAAGATTGGTGGAGTGGTGTCAAAATTCAGCTCAAAAGGCCTGGATTCAGGTCGATAACGCAATCTTGAGGAGAGGAAATGTGGGAGCCCTGGCGTGGATCACTCCTACTAATAGGCCCACTGCAGTCAAGCTCTATCCGATGATAGAGGAAATATTCACGAGCTGGGATAAACTGATTAAAAAAGCTCCTTATATTTCTACCCCGTTTTCACCGGTTACCCCTCTTATGGAAAACCCGGATATGAACTTCCTATCAAGGCCTAATCTCTCGATCAGGACCTGTGGTCTCGGGGAAACGGCCATATATAACATACTTCAGGGAGATAAATTGAAGTCCCAAACAGAGTTGTGTGGGTGGGATGGTGAGGTTTTTGCATCGTGGTTCACAGTGGCCCAGATCAGACACTACCTTGACACTCACAAGGCAAGACCAGACTTGACGAGACGCAGAACCCACTTTGAGACCTTGTGCACAATGACTCAGCACCCGACTCACTTGATTTCACAATTATACAAACTATTGCAACAGGGGGGGACCCTCACCTTCCAAATTATACACAGACATGGCAGGACGAACTGGGCCTAGTGATAGAACACAAAGATTGGAACAAAATTTTTGATAGGACAAAGCGGGCCTCAGTTTCAGCCAGGATCCAGGAATCACAATACAAATTGTTAAGCAGGTGGTATCTAACCCCCCAAAGACTGAAACACATATACCCACACTTGAATGGGGGATGCTGGAGAGGCTGTGGAAATGAGGGTACCCTCTTACACATTTGGTGGAAGTGTCCCCTAATATTGCCCTACTGGAATGACATAATGGCCGAAATGAGTAGGGTCCTGGGAACAATCATCCCACCTAACCCCTGCTACCTACTATACCACCAATTACCTAAGATTGTTAGGGAGGACAAATACCTTCTTCTACTGTTAATGCTTAATGGTGCAAAAAGCTTGATTCCCCTATATTGGAAAAAACAGACTATCCCTAGTATACAAGAGTGGAAAAACAAAGTAGCTGACCTGTTGAGACTCGAAAGATATCACTATCTTAAAATCAGGAAATTGTGCACACATGAGTTGATGTTGCTGACTTGGGAGGGACGAGGAATTTGATCATGTGGTATGAGACTGGTGGTAGATGTGAGGAAATGCAATAATACCTATTAGCTCCCCCCCTCTCATCAAGGAGGAGAGGGGAGAGTAATCTTTTTTTTTATAATTTTTTTTTTTCTCCTTTCTTCTACTTAATTCTCTCTCTTTAGATAGGAACCTTCATACCGAGTACATCCTTATCTACAGCTGTGTGTAGTAAGTAAGCTGTTAAAACGTTATCTCATCCAACAGATCTGTACTCGATGACTTATATTTTTCTTTATGTCCACTTTGTCAAGTGTAAGATGGAATATCAGAGTTAATCTTATATATCACTAAACAGCTGAAGTTAGATGTTTATGTAGTATAGTCAGTATACATTCTTATAGTAACTGATGGAGTTTTTTATGCTTTTTGATTTGATCTTTTTACTATTCGTGAAATGTCCTGCACAATATGTACAATTATATAGTGTCATGTAAGACTGAAGGATATGTTGTACCTGCATTATTTGTATGCCTATTCACATTTCGCTAATAAAGCCCATTGAAAACAAAAAAAAAGTACCATGTTGGTTATGCAAAACTGGGGAATGGGTAATAAAGGGATTATCTATCTTTTTAAACAATAATATTTTTGGTGTTTTTATTTTTATTTTTGTGTCACATATTCAAAGTCCAGTAGCATGTCCATAATCAAGACAGGCAGAGCAAACAGGTAAACAAGTGATTCGGTATCACACAAAAATAACTGCAAAATGAAAGGGAATGCAGCTTTTAACCCCTTAAGGACAAAGCCATTTTTCAATTTCTTACCCTTATTTTTGCGGTGTTTGTAATTTTCCTCTTAATCATTTATTGTACCCACACATATTTATATACCGTTTTTCTCGCCATTAAATTGACTTTTTTAAAGATACCATTATTTTCATCATATACTATAATTTATTATAAATAAAATTATAAAATATGATGAAAAATTGGAAAAAAACAAATTTTTTCTAACTTTGACCCCCAAAATCTGTTACACATCTACAACCACCAAAAAACACCCATGCTAAATAGTTTCTAAATTTTGTCCTGAATTTAAAAATATGTTTACAAGTTCTTTGCTTTTTTTGCAAGTTATAGAGCAATAAATACAAGTAGCACTTTGCTATTTCCAAACCATTTGTTTTCCAAAATTAGCGATAGTTACGTTGTAACACTGATATTTGTCAGGAATCCCTGAATATCCCTTGACATGTATATATATATATATTTTTTTTAGTAGACAACCCAAAGTATTGATCTAGGCCCATTTTGGTATATTTCATGCCACCATTTCACCGCCAAATGCGATCAAATAAAAAAAATCGCTAACTTTTTTACAAACTTTAGGTTTCTCACTGAAATTATTTACTCACAGCTTGTGCAATTATAGCACAAATGGTTGTAAATGCTTCTCTGGGATCCCCTTTCTTCCAAAATAGCAGACATATATGGCTTTGGCATTGCTTTTTGGTAATTAGAAGGCCGCTAAAGGCCGCTGCGCACCACACTTGTATTATGCTTAGCAGTGAAGGGGTGAATTAGGTAACTTGTAGGGTTAATTTTAGCTTTAGCATAGAAATCAGTCTCCCACCTGACATATCCCACCCCCTGATCCCTCCCTGACCCCTCACAAACAGCTCTATTCCCTCCCCCATCCCACAATTGTCACTGCCATCTTAAGTACTGGCAGAAAGTCTGCCAGTACTAATATAAAAGCCTCTTTTTTTTTTTTAGCATTTTTCTAAAATAAATAGTTTCTGCAGTGTAGGTTCCCCCCTAACTACCCAACCTCCACGATCCCCCCAAACTGCTCTCTTAAGCTGCCCCAATTGATATTTGTTGCTATCTTAGGTACTGACAGCTGTCTTCCAGTACCCAGTTTCTGATCAAATTCGCGCATTTTTCTTATTGTATTCATTATAACCCCATTTTTCCGTAGTGTAGCTTCTCCCCCTCAATACCCTACACTACCCCACCCCTCCCCCTTCCGGATCCCTTTCCAAAAATGTTTTCTCTTTCCCTCCTTCAGCTGAATACTTTCAGATCTGACTGTGCATGCGCGCTCCCGAGCCCCGCCTCCGTGCACGATCATAATCACTGACATGATCAGACACAGGAAGTCGCAACGCGATGGGCCGCCCATCCGACTCCCTGCTATAGCTCCCACCCACCAACGATCGGCACCATCGCTGGCAGATGCAGAGAGGGCCACAGAGTGGCCCTCTCTGCATTGGTGTGCCAAAAAAGGTATTGCAGTGATACCTCAATATCGAGGCATCACAGCAATACCTTGAAAGTGGCTGGAAGCGATCAGGATCGCTTACAGCTGCTTTACACCCCTAACAACATACAGGGTACGTTGTTGATCTTTAATGACCAGTTTGTGTATGATGTACCCTGTACAACGTGTGTTGTTAAGGGTTTAAAGATTGCCAATTTGTAAGGAGCTCCAGCAGTAAAATCAGGTGACCAGTTAGGAGCCAAATGATCACACTGCACAGATTCACTAAGCAAGTATTTTTCTACTTCAATTTCCATTGCAGCTTGAGGGGGAGCCTTCTAGGGGTATTCCACTTAGCAATAGTATTGATTTCCATTGTATTTCAACTATTTTCACATTCAAAAGGCCTCATCGTTGATAGTTTTGAGGTGTCCTGCATTTCTTTCTGAGGTGTACTGAGTTTGGATTTTGGAAATCGGGTCACCGTAATACACTGTGCACTCTTGCACATGCTTAGTAGGAGCTGATGCCTCAGAAAGCATGCATATAAAAAAGTACAAAATGTAATAATGGAAGTATATTGGAAAGTCTAATAAAACTGCATGCTCTTTCTGAATTATGAAAGCTTGATTTTTACTTTAGTGTCCCTTTAATATCTAAATGCCCAATTGCCGCATCAAACAAAAACTGTAAAACAAAAATGGGTGTAATTAAATATTTGCTTTACTGTTTTGTTAGGGTAAAATAGTCTATTCTGGATTTAAAAAAAAAATTGCAGATGCCAACATGAAGCTGATTATGGGTGTTCCAGGATGTTCCCCAAAGCGTAGTCTAGATTTTCACCTAAACTTTAACTCAGCATGCTGTATTTAAAAAGGCACAATTGCCCTTGTCTTGCTCTCGTGTTTTAAAGGAGGCGAAGTTATTACACTTTTAGTTTATATATATATATATATATATATATATATATATATATATATATATATATATATATATATATATATATATATATATATATATATACATATACATATGGGGGGTGTATTGTTTTCTATTTTCATTCATTTGTTTTGTGGTGCTGGTATCCTTGGCAATGAACCTTAATCTATACAGCAAGATGTTAACAGTTCTGAGATAGAAGTATCTCCTTTGATTTCAATGTATAGGAACTCCCCACTCGGTGCTCTGACAATGGTACAGATTTTAAGTATGGATTCCACAGTTTTCAACTTGTGTTTTTTTTCAGCAAAATATTTTACCATTCCCTCCTCTCAATATATCAGTGATGAAAGATACTAAAAAATTAATCAGTTTGTCCACCTTATAACCTAGCTTCTTCTGCATATTTTAAGTATAGAATTGTTCTGATTAGGGTCCATCCTCTATTCATCGAAATATTTATTATATTGTATATTTTGTGGATCTATTATAATGTTCAAAGTTTACTAAACCCAAATTGTTTTCTTTAACGATTCAGATATAGCAGGCAATTTTAAGCAACGTTCTAATTTACTCCAACTATCTGTTTTTCTTCGTTCTCTTGCTATCTATCTTTATTTAAAAAGCATGAATTTAAAGCTTAGGAGCTTATCCAGGGTGTCCATTTTAGGTTCAGCACCCTGGATAGAGTTTGCTTATTGGTGGCTACATTTAGCATACCAATAAGCAAGCATAACCCAGGATCTCAACCAAAAATGGGCCGACTCTTAAGCTTTACATTCTTGCTTTTTAAATAAAGATAGCAAGAGAAAGAAGAAAAATTGATAGTAGGAGTAAATTAGAAAGTTGCTTAAAATTGCATGCTTAATTATTTTGTATCCTATATCTGCTGCATAGTTAATCCAAATTTATGTAATTACTTCATATACATCTATTAAATTATTTTAAGGCATTTGAAGATACAGTTATAATAAAAAAATATGTTGTACTGCCTACAAAAATAACATTTCTGACTATGTACGATCGCGCTCCAGTCCAGAGTGTGTGCATTTCTGTGAGTCTACACTCTGTAGCGGTAGCATTAGCTGTCAATCAAACGCTGGACTGACCTCTCTATGAAAGTGCAGCAACCAATAAAGCGTCTTTCAAGAGATAATAATGCGCATTAGGTACAGAGATTAGATGAGAATTTAAAACTCTGCCTGTCGGTTAAAATATATAATTACTCTGCTCAGCAAGACATAGGTCATATGCTTAGCATATTTGCGTAGCCATAAATACCTGCAAATGTTACTGCATTAAACATAAGGACAGATGATCTCATGATCTAAGACATCTCCTCAGTATGGTGAGGTCCCACAAGTAATTTTGGAAAGGCAAATTTTAGCTGTTTATCTAATTATATAGGCGTCTGGATGTGAAGTAGAGACACAGAACATAAATGTACACAGAACTATTGTTTTTGTTTTTTTATTTAATGTTTTCTCTTTTCCCTACAACATAGAAAAACAACTAAATTGGAAATCACAAAATATTCTGAAGAGAAAAAAAAAGTTTTACAAAATGTACAGAAAAAAAATGTTCACATGCACGAAGCCTAAACAAATGCACTTACAAATAGTAAAATATACTCATCTTGCTGGGACAGTGAGATTCTCTAGAGCACCGCCACCAGAAATGTGCAGCCATATTGTGTGCACCATGATTAAAGGGACATAACACCCAAACATTTTATTTCATGATTCAGACAGAGAATACAATTTCCACCCCCCCTAATTTACTTCTATTATCAAATTGTCTTAATTATCTTGTTATACTTTGTTGAAGTGATATCTATATAAGTAGCGTGCACGTCTGAAGTACTACATGACAGGAAATAGTGCTGCCACCTAGTGCTCTAGCTAATGTGTAATATTGTTGCAAAACTGCTGCCATATAGTGCTGCAGACACGTGCACACTCCTGAGCTTACCTTCCTGCTTTTTAACAAAGCATAACCAGAAAATAAGTAAATTGAAAAGTTATTTAAAATTGTATTTTCTATCTCACTGCTTTTCATACCTGTCCTCCGCACAGTCCCTGGTGCAGCAGTGAGCACAGATTTAAAAATAATTAGCTGGCTGGCTGGCCAGGGGAGTTCTTAGCCCAGGATGGGACTGAGATGGAGGCGGAGCCTGAAGTGGACAGTGTGTGGGAGGGGGGAAGAGGGTCGAGGAGGAGATTTGTCACGTCCTGCGCTGTGATGATGCGCATAACCGTGTGCTCAGATCTATGAGCGTGTTCAGTCAGCAGAGGTGCGTGGTTTGTTCTGGCTGGCTCTGCAAGTCCCCGGCTCTGGAGAAAAAAGTTTTGTAAGTACATAATCTGGCTGCAGCTTGTGACTTGTGAAAGGGCCTCAGCATCTCTTACATAGGGCTGGGGACTGGAGCTCTACTAACCTTCACATTCATGTAACTACAGAACTCTCTGTAACAAGTAAAGGGACTTATTTCCCAGACAAATAACGATAAAGTGTGAACTAGCTGATTATATATAATATATATATATATATTTATATATTGTTTTGAATAAAGGAGGGGCACCAGCGCTAAAAAACTGTAACACTTTGTTTTATTCTATGCTGTTGTCTGTGTAGGTCACTGTCGTGTATATGCCCTTGTCACTGTTAGGAATGTATGATAGAAAAGAGAGAATCAAAAGGGGCACAGCTGAACACTATTGGTATATTGTTGATGATGATGTCAATATATTTTTAGTAAATTTGTAGTAAATTTTCATAGAAACTGGAAATGTATATCCATCAGACTTATTAAAAGAAAAAGTTTTTCTCTGTTGGTCTTTCAACAATTCTTTGTTTAAGGTAAGTTAAATGTGCTTACCAGAGATTACCTCAATCCTATGAGGTAAGATGTCAGCTCATTGAGATTTATAGATGGTTCTTGGACTCTTGTCAAGTTGGTATTCTGTGATCCTAGATGAAGAGATCTTTGTGCCAAATGGAAATCCTGAACTCTCTGTTGTATGCCTTTAATGTTAATCCTGGACTCTCTTGGGTAGGTGTATTTGCCTGGTATCGTTTGTTGAAAAGTAATGGAGATTCCTGGACTCTTTCTTTACTTTCTTGGTGGTGAGGATCTTTGCTTGTATCAGGTCGTCACATGGATCATAGTAGAGAAAGAAGAAGACACAAATTCATAGCATAATACCGTTTAAATAAAAGCAAATTGTTTTATTATGCAAGATAAAATATGCTTACATTCAGCACCCTCAATCAATATATGAGGTAAGATTCAGGCAAGTAAAATGTCCTTTTGTTTTTTCAGACAAGTGAAAATGTCCTTTTGTATTTTCTTGCGATACTTGTGATGTCAAGGTGATGTAATGTTTTATATAAAGTACGTGCAAAGAGATGGTAAATGCTTGCTGCAGTGCTATGGGTACACAACCCTATTGCAAGATTTTGTTTGAGACCCAATAGGTCTTGTATATTATTTGCTGCAAGGTGGTCAATGCTTGTTTATGTCAAAACAAATTTCTGCAGTTAATAACAGGTGAGTAATGAGTAGCGTTTATAGTCAATACGCGCCTGATACTTTACCACCTTATACTGTTGTTATTAAAGGCTGGATTGAGAAGAGAATGATGCCGTAGTGGAACAGGGAAAGTCCGCCCGCTTTCTGCAAATCCTTACGTGTTTCGAAGTGGTAGCACACTTCTTCGTCAGAGGTTTGAAAGTGGAGTGGACTATGAGCGGCATCGTAGCTTATTTAAAGGACAGATATTTAGGGCGTGTTTCTTTCCTCTTTCTGTCCCAGTACGGCTGTTCACGTGTGACGTCGGACGTATTGACGTTTGTTTGTATGTTGTCATGGAAACGTCTGTTACTTTGTAATGTAAATCGGCTGCTATCAGGTCCTACTGTCTCCTTTTGTAACTGTACGGTACTATGTTAGTTTATGAAATACCTTTTTCCTCATTTATACATTATTTGTAAGGTATATTCAGATATGTTTTGTTTTTGTTATAATGGTGTATAGAGCAACCATTATTTTTTTTATTTTTATTTTTTTGCGATTTTTTGTTTGCAATTTTTATTATTTTTTTTTTTTTTTTTTTTTTTTTTTTTATTAAATATTTTTATTGAGGTTAAAGGCATAATTAGTTACAATTATCATACGTCAACAGTGACATTGATGAGGTTATATAGCGCATTCTACAGTACAACAGTCACATAAATTGTTCCCAAACCTCACATTTTCAATATACAAAGTAATTAAATATCCCATAATAATGTAACTAAACAGTAAACAGACAATTTCCCTTAGCAATTAGTAGTGGCCTCTCTTGGACCACCTATGAGGCATATGAAAATAATGGGATAATTTAGGGATAACTCAAAGAGAAAGAGACCTCTCTTGGATCTCAAAAGGTGATCTTCTATAAATGTTTTCTAGTAACACCCTGTAGGATATGTTAGGTAACCAAGCAGGCATGGATAGTAATATAAGTAAATAAGTATACAGACGCTTCCAGGCTTGGTCACTGAATATGTAGGATAAGCAGCACTGTCATCACTATCTTGACAAATAGAAAAAGCAGTAGTGTTTCAACTAAGTAGGATAGGGTAGCTAGAGCTTCCTTATATATCAATTGCATGTGTACAATAAACAATAGTGTACTAAGTAGTTAAATAGATAGGCATTTTCATGACCACTGATTACATAGAGAAAATATGTAGTAATACTATAACTAAATTCAGTACACCCAGATTTTCATGTCTATGTAGCTGTACTCATGCGGCGAGTAGCTATTTCTTAGCTGGTTTAATCCATAATAGGTTTATTTGTTGTACGCAAGAGGCAAGCAGCTGTTATATATGTATAAATAAGTAAACCGGAATCAATATGTCTAATAGCTACATATGCAAAGCAGATATCTAGAGATCCCTGAAGATACACAGTTTATATAAAGAGTTAAGTAAAAAAGTATAAGAAACATTCATATTGCTCTAACGATCTATAAAGGGGGCAAACAACAATGATAAACCCTGCTATGACAATCTGAGTTAACAGTTCTGCAGAGATGAATACCTGATGCAAAATACTTTGGATAAGACTTTAACTGAAATCTCTAGTGCTGAATAGTGAAAGTGCTGTATACACTTAACATGGCTGTGTTCTGAAAAAATCCCGGAAGAAATCTGCAGACATTGTGTGTTACTAGGAGGAATGTGGGACTCCCCTATAACATATGACACATTACCGGTGACAAAGGCATCCATAAACTGTCCAAACTATGATAGTCCCCATAAGCGCATAAACCCCTCTAGGTAAAACATTCACCCCCAGAAACGATTATAATATAGCGCAGCAAGTATTAACAACATATTTGGGGGATGTATTTACAGGGATAGCCTGGTATATAAGCTGTGTGCTATGCGGGGCCCAAAGTATATTGAAAGTTCATTGTCCTCAGCAAAATAGTTCTCCAAAGAGTGGCGGATAAAATGTCACTAAGCAGATTTATGGATCCATACCTGAATTGTCCACACATAATCTGCCACACGACTACAGCTTAAGGGTAAATTTAACCCACTCCGGTTTTACTCCGCTGGCAACAGCCTCTGCCCCTAAGATGCGGCTCCTCCCCAGGCAAATCTATCTCCTCTGATGAGGATCCATAGGCCCCAGCTGGATCCTCTGGAGGGGCAACAAAGGGCTGGAGGATAGTATCCGCAGGACTCAGATCCCAAGCGCTATGAGCAGGTACCTTTTTAGGCGAGTTCTGCAGGCTCATCTTTATGTCTTGGTTATTGCTGGCTTTCTGCTTCTGCGTCGGAATCAAGCTTGCAGCAGTCACCTCCTTGTGTCCGGAGCAATCTAACAAGATGGTTTTTCGCTTCGGGCTGGCCATATTCTCCCTTAGCCCGCCTAGCTGCGTGACCGTAGTGATTGGGACACTAGTTGAGAGGCCCTCGCAAGAGCGCAAAGGCGGTAAGCTTTTGTCAGTCATCGTCACCAACGGAGTTTGAAGTTGGCTCTCAATACACTCGGCTTGTAGTTTCTGTGAAGCCCGCGGCTCTCCCATAGCCCTTACACAGGTATCTCTTAGAGAAGCATATTCCTCGGTGATGATTGCGCACAGCTCCTTGTAATGAGAATTGAGCATGGCTGCAACTTCCCGTATGATCCGCTTAGAGTCCAGCGCCATATTGGGAGGGTAATGTTTTAGAAATATATAGAGAATTCCCTTGTCTCTGAGGGCAGATGCAGTTTTGCTATCCGGAGTGATAACATAGGGTGCACTACCTTTATATGCAAGAAATGTCAGTGTCTTTGCACTGCGTACCCGGCTTACAAGATACCGGGGGGGGGTGTTGAGAGCCTTTACTGAGGTAACTGCCTTAGGCCCCAACGCTCCAGATCGATTTCCAAAGGTTATAATACCAAGAGTTTAGGATCATCCAGCTCAGGATGGACTGTAGAGTAATAATATCAAGGTGTAAACGTTAGATGATCTTCCTGGCCACTGATAAAAGGCAGATTATCTGTGAATCCCTTGGAGCAACCGATATTGCAACCATTCAAGGTGCTGCCCAGAGACACGCCCCCCATGTGCATTGCTTTTTCTTCAACTAAGGATGTCAGTCAGAAAGGTTGCAGCTCACAAAGCTGTATGGGTTGGTGCTGTTCCAGGACCGCATTGTTATTCCTGTTAGCATGCGGCAAGATGTTAAGCAGGATTCATGATGGCCACTTGGGCATTACAAAGTGCAGAGAAAGGGCAGCTACGGCAGTATGGTGGCCTGGGATCAGTTCCGACATCGCAAGCCATGTGTCAAAATGTGCCTTTTGCCGGGAACGCCGGCCTACTCAGACAATAAAATTGCGTTGTACCTTCTATTGTGTCCTGCATCTCATGACACCCCCCTTTAACTAATGGTCATTTGTTTAAAGTGAAACCAGTACTTAATGGTGCTAATACCACTATTCTGTTTCCATGAAATAATTTGGAGGTAACATCTTCCCCTAGTGGGCACAGTAGTAAAAAAACAAAAACGAAGTTGATAAGAAACAATGAGAGATCAGGTCAAGTCATTATCATTTAAACGTCAACTTCTATTTTACACATTAATTCCCATCTGCCACTTCTCTCCATCTGTTTCCCTAGTTGATCCGCAATTTTTATTATTTATTATTTTCTGTTGTATTGTTATCTACCTTTAAGTTAATAGAAATAAATTCTGATCCTATCCAATAAAACTAGAGTGAAGATGTCTAGAAAGTATAATTATGTATGCATCTTTGTTTGAAATTGCTAACTAGATATTGGTTAGCTAAATTTCAAATTTTAATATATGTATTTATTTCATCTCCATTTTTCGATTTTAACATGGTAGAAGAATGGAGAAAATAAATGAGTATATATATATATATATGTTTCAGTACACATACATATACATAAGCATATACCTAAAAAAAAATTGTACCTTTAATAAGGGGTTTTTGTATAGGACTTTAGTTTGAGCATTTTTAATTGAACAATGTTTTCTAGTGTGTGTTTTGTGTGTTCATTTTAGGAAGATGTATCCTACAGTATTTTTTATTTTGGCTAATCCTTGCTTTTCCTATTTCATATAGTTATATCTTATAGGAAGGCTGCCAGGTTTATGTCCTCATTGAGTCCCATTGGGCTCATGGTTCCCATATAATGGATCCAGAATGTTTCTCTTTGGCGCAATTTAAGGAACCTATCCCCACCTCTCCGTGGGATTTGTATCTGTTCCAGTATTGTGCCTCTAAGGAATTTTGGGTCTTTGTTGTGTTTTTTCTTAAAATGTCTAGAAACACTATGGCCTTTGTAGCCTGTCTCTATATGTTTAAGGTGTTCATGTAGTCTTTTTTTATAAGGGCGTTTGATACGTCCGATATACTGTAAATTGCATGTACATTCTAAAAGATAGACTAAATATGTGCTTTTGCAATTGGTTAGAGTTTTAATTTGACAATTTTTTGAGGGGAATGTTTTTGAATGGACAATTTTTGTTGGTTTCCTTCCATCGTACGAGTGTTCACAGCTTGTACAATTGGCTTTATTGCATTTAAAAAAGCCCTTTGTGTTCGAGGACAGCCAGTTTGTTTTATTAGTTGTATCTTTTAATCTACTTGGTGCCAATATATGTTTCAGACACCTGTTTTTTCTGAAGGTTATTTTTGGTGCAGTCCCTATGCTGTTTTTTAGAAACTTATCTTGTTCTAGTATTGGCCAATATTTTTTAAGAATTTTCTTGATTTCTGGGGCTGCTTCAATGTATGTGGTGACCATTCCTATTTTTTTGGCACTAGTATTTGATTTTTCTTTGTCTTTTTTTGTTGCAAGTAATAGGGTTCTATCTAGATTTTGTACTTTTTTGAAAGAATTCTCTATCAAATGTTTTGGATAATTTTTTTGCTGTAGTTTGTCTTTAAGTAGTTCTGCTTCTTTATTGAAATCACTATCTTTCGTACAATTTATTTTTAAGCGCTGGAATTGCCCATACGGGATGTTGTGGATCCACGGTTTATAGTGTCCACTATCTGCTCTCAGATACCCGTTGCAATCAGTGCTTTTGCGATAGAGTTTAGTGTAGATGTTTGTATTTTCATTAAACATAATCAAATCCAAAAATTCAATTGAATTTTTTTCAATTTTTGAAGTGAATTGTAGGTTAAATGAATTGTTATTAATGTACTGTAAAAAGCTAGTGGTGGTAGATGTGTCACCTTCCCATATTAGTATGATGTCATCAATAAATCTACCCCACCAGATGATGTTTTTTAGGAAAGGGTTAATTTGGTAAATGTATGTGTCCTCCCTTCAGCTGTGCGCCTTTTGATTCTCTCTTTTCTATCATATATTTATATATATTTATATATAAAATGATATACGGTATATATTTATATATATATATATATATATATATATATTATAAATAAATAATGTATAAAAAGAAGCCGTGAGAAGCCACGCCCCGATACACACCCTCTCCACCCCTATTTAAAAAGTGTCCAGGAATCTTCTGGGCAAAAGGTGGCAACCCTAACTGGAGCACAGGTGAAATAATCAGCTGATTAGTAAACATGGTTATTTAACCTGCTCTCGTCTGAGATAATCTTGAAAACCTGGCCTGTTAGGGAGGCTTGAGGACAGGTTTGAAAACCAGTGATCTAGGGTAGACTTAACTATTTACACACAAAAAAAATCTTCTATTTATTATTTACATATAATTGGTGTTCTATTACTTTAAAGTGTTTCAAATGATCCATTTAACCTACTGGAGTGCATTAAATTATTAACAAATAGTTTATGTTTTCATTAAGAATATCTTCTTTTGAATTAAAAAAAAAATGATTACTGTAGTATTGCTCAAGAAACATTAATGTAAACAATAGGCAGCAGAAATCAACCTCCCAGTGGGGCAGGGGAGAGGGGTCAAACCATTTGAAAGGTGGTTATTGTAGCTTTAGTAGTTTCCAAATTCTAAGAAATAGTAGTCAGAGGAGTTTAAATGCTAAAAAAACTTGTTCACAGTTGTTAGCAACTGTCTTGCAAGTGGTTTTTGGCATAATTAAAATTTAGTGTAGTTTAGCTTATTCTCAATTGTTATTAAAATTGTTCAAACATTAAAAGCTTGTATGTTATGGGGAATTAATTTTTTAGTTTAATCATTAGCGGACCGTCACCTACTTAACAGAGGAAATAAAACAACAGAGATTCTCCTGTGATGCGTTATTTTTTAGTTTATTGTTGGATTTCAAAACAGGATAAAAAGAAACACGTAGTTTCGGGTCCAATGCCCCTTAATCATTTGATACGATTACAATCACAACACACCTGTTTAAACAGGCAACTACCTGGGAATATAACCCTTACAATCTAAATAGCCATTAGCTAAATGCTTGGGACTTGTGTGCTGGACTCTACTCTTTTTGTTGATTCTACTTAACAGGGGACCCAGGTGCAAATTTTTTTTGGGGCCCCACAAATGTAACTCAGCAGTAATATACATGCTGCTCTGTGTAATGACTTTGAGGATAGGTATAGATCTGCAACCTGCACTAATAAAAGCTTCCCCTGCATTAGGATTGTACACATTCTACACACACCTATTTATTGATTGGCTGCAATGTGCCCCAGCATTTAGGCCCTGGTGCCATTGCAACGATGGTAGTTACCACCCCCGAGTTTAATGTCCCTTTAAGTAGAAAACTAATTTTTATATATATATCTGAGCATCGGCATTTAAATAGTTTTAAAATATACATTTTTTTTCTAACAAGCTTTTCTATAGGGTTTTATTTCAATAATAATTTTACAAAGATTAACTGTAAAAAAAATAAAACGTTAATATTGACTTTAGTGTCCCTTTAATGGCTTCATATACATTTATGGCTATTAAACTCAAATAACTATATATTTCCTAAACATATACAGTGGCACATACCCTGATGTAGGTAAAGTTGCAGAGTACCCTTGAGTTGTGGCCACCCCAAAGCAAATATTTTTAAGTTTGTTTTATTTACTAACCCAAAAACCTGCACTTGGGCATTGGGACGTCAGTTGGCTAGCCCTGGCTTACATATTTCTAAACATTTTTTAGACTTTTTTGTTTTAAAAGCTACATTTCAAACTATTAAAAGTAACAATGTATATTCTTCATACTTTTGTAGTGCTTTGCCATAATTAAAAACATTATAAACATATAACAATCTACTACAATATTTCATATATTTCACAGTTTGGTTTGTTCTGTGTTTGTTTAAAGGGTTATAAATCTTATCAAAGGCGCATTTACATTGAGCATATTATGTTAAAGAGGAAGATATGCTAAACTCATACTCACTTTTGCTTAAAAACAAACGCCTAGATTTAGAGTTCTGTGTTAGCCGTAAAAAGCAGCGTTAAGGGCTCCTAACGCTGCTTTTGGTCGCCCGCTGGTATTTAGAGTCAGCCAAGAAAGGGTCTAACGCTCACTTCCAAGCCGCGACTTTTCCATACCGCAGATCCCCGTACGCCAATTGCGTATCCTATCTTTTCAATGGGATCTTCCTAACGCTGGTATTTAGATTCTTGGCTGAAGTGAGCGGTAGAGCCTCTACCGACAAGACTCCATCCGCAGAAAAAAGTCAGTAGTTAAGAGCTTTCTGGGCTAACGCCGGTTTATAAAGCTCTTAACTACTGTGCTCTAAAGTACACTAACACCCATAAACTACCTATGTACCCCAAAACCGAGGCCCCCCCCACATCGTCGCCACTCTAATAAAACTTTTTAACCCCTAATCTGCTGACCGCACATCGCCGCCACCTACATTATCCCTATGAACCCCTAATATGCTGCCGACTCCTACATAATATTTATTAACCCCTAATCTGCCCCCTGCTGCCGCTACCTACCTATACTTATTAACCCCTAATCTGCCGACCGGATCTCGCCGCTACTCTAATAAATGTATTAACCGCTAAAGCTAAGTCTAACCCTAACACCCCCCTAAGTTAAATATAATTTTAATCTACAAAATAAATTAACTCTAATTAACTAAAGTATTCCTATTTAAAACTAAATGCCTGTAAAATAAACCCTAATATAGCTACAATATAACGAATAATTACGTTGTAGCTATTTTAGGATTTATATTTATTTTACAGGCAACTTTGTATTTATTTTAACTAGGTACAATAGCTATTAAATAGTTATTTACTATTTAATAGCTACCTAGTTAAAATAATTACCAAATTACCTGTAAAATAAATCCTAACTTAAGTTACAATTAAACCTAACACTACACTATCAATAAATAAATTAAATCAATTAACTACAAGTACCTACAATTACCTACAATTAAATAAACTAAACTAAATTACAAAAAACAAACAAACACTAAATTACAAAAAATAATTTTAAGCTAATTACACCTACTCTAAGCGCCCTAATAAAATAACTAGGGATGGGCGAATGTTTCGCAACATTCGAAAAACGGCACGAATTTTAACACATTCGTTCGTTCGAATCGAATTTCGAATGTTTACATAACATTCTAACATTCGATTTTCGAATGTTCGGTTTCGAATTTTACGATTACATTCGAAAATATTCGAATTCGAAAAATTCGAATTTAGATTGTAATAGTATTTCTAATGCTTTATCTTTAAATGTAATATTCGAATTATGCAATATTCGAATTCAAAAAATTCGAATTTAGATTGTAATAGTATTTCTAATGCTTTTTCTTTAAATGTAATATTCGAATTATGCAATACGTGTATTCGAATTCGAAAAATTCGAATTTAGATTGTAATAGTATTTCTAATGCTTTTTCTTTAAATGTAATATTCGAATTATGCAATATTCAAATTCGAAAAATTCGAATTTAGATTGTAATAGTATCTCTAATGCTTTTTCTTTAAATGTAATATTCGAATTATGCAATACGTGTATTCGAATTCGAAAAATTCGAATTTAGATTGTAATAGTATTTCTAATGCTTTTTCTTTAAATGTAATATTCGAATTATGCAATACGTGTATTCGAATTCGAAAAATTCGAATTTAGATTGTAATAGTATTTCTAATGCTTTTAAATGTAATATTCGAATTATGCAATATTCGAATTCGAAAAATTCAAATTTATATTCGAATTCGAAAAATTCGAATTTATATTCGAATTCGAAAAATTCGAATTTATATTCGAATTCGAAAAATTCGAATTTATATTCGAATTCGAATTTCGAATGTAGACATTCGATATAATTATAAACATTCGAATTCAAAAGTGATATTCGAAAACTGTAAATAACATTCGATTTTCGAATTTTTAAGAATATTCGTTCTTATCGACATTCGAATTTAGAATTCGAATTTCGGTAATAACATTCGTTTAACATTCGAAATTCGAAAATTTGCACATTCGCCCATCCCTAAAAATAACAAAGCCCCCCAAAATAAAAAAATTCCCTACCCTAATCTAAATTAAAAAAGTTAACAGCTCTATTACCTTACCAGCCCTTAAAAGGGCTTTTTGCGGGGCATGCCCCAAAGAAATCAGCTCTTTTGATCCGTACAGCCAATAGAATGCGAGCTCAATCTGATTGGCTGATTGGATCAGCCAATCGGATTAAACTTGAATCTGATTGGCTGATTCAATCAGCCAATCAGATTTTTCCTACCTTAATTCCGATTGGCTGATAGAATCCTATCAGCCAATTGGAATTCGAGGGACACCATCTTGGATGACGTCACTTAAAGGAATCTTCATTCATCGTCTAGTCGTCGTGCAGGAAGGATGTTCCGCGCCGGAGGTCTTGAAGATGGAGCCTCTCCTCGTCGGATGGATGAAGATAGAAGATGCCACTTGGAGGAAGATGTCTGCCGGTCCGGATGTCCTCTTCTGCCCGGATAGGATGAAGACTTCTGCCGGTCTGGATGTCCTCTTCTGGTCCATCGGATGAAGACTTCGGCCCGGTTGGGTGAAGACGACTCAAGGTAGGGAGATCTTCAGGGGGGTAGTGTTTGGTTTATTTAAGGGGGGGTTTGGGTTAGAGTAGGGGTATGTGGGTGGTGGGTTGTAATGTTGGGGGGTGGTATTGTGGGGTTTTTACAGGTAAAAGAGCGGATTTCTTTGGGGCATGCCCCGCAAAAAGCCCTTTTAAGGGCTGGTAAGGTAATAGAGCTGTTAACTTTTTTAATTTAGATTAGGGTAGGGAATTTTTTTATTTTGGGGGCTTTGTTATTTTATTAGGGGCTTAGAGTAGGTGTAATTAGCTTAAAATTATTGTAATCTTTTTTTATTTTTTGTAATTTAGTGTTTTTTTGTTTTTTGTAATTTAGTTTAGTTTATTTAATTGTAGGTAATTGTAGGTACTTCTAGTTAATTTATTTAATTTATTTATTGATAGTGTAGTGTTAGGTTTAATTGTAACTTAGGTTAGGATTTATTTTACAGGTAATTTGGTAATTATTTTAACTAGGTAGCTATTAAATAGTAAATAACTATTTAATAGCTATTGTACCTAGTTAAAATAAATACAAAGTTGCCTGTAAAATAAATATAAATCCTAAAATAGCTACAATGTAATTATTCGTTATATTGTAGCTATATTAGGGTTTATTTTACAGGTAAGTATTTAGTTTTAAATAGGAATACTTTAGTTAATTAGAGTTAATTTATTTTGTTAGATTAAAATTATATTTAATTTAGGGGGGTGTTAGGGTTAGGGTTAGACTTGCTTTAGGGGTTAATACATTTATTAGAGTAGCGGTGAGGTCCGGTCGGCAGAATACTTGAAGTTAGGTGGTGGCGATGTTAGGGAGGGCAGATTAGGGGTTAATACTGTTTATTATAGGGTTTGTGAGGCGGGAGTGCGGCGGTTTAGGGGTTAATACATTTATTATAGTGGCGGCGAGGTCCGGTCGGCAGATTAGGGGTTAATAAGTGTAGGTAGGTAGCGGCAACATTGGGGGGGCAGATTAGGGGTTAATAAATATTATGCAGGTGTCGGCGATGTTAGGGGCAGCAGATTATGGGTACATAGGTATAATGTAGGTTGCGGCGGAGTACGGAGCAGCAGATTAGGGGTTAATAATATAATTCAGGTGTCGGCGATGTCGGGGGCGGCAGATTAGGGGTTAATAAGTGTAAGGTTAGGGGTGTTTAGACTCGGGGTTCATGTTAGGGTGTTAGGTGCAGACTTAGAAACTGTTTCCCCATAGGAAACAATGGGGCTGCGTTGGGAGCTTAACGCTGCTTTTTTGCAGGGGTTAGGTTTTTTTTCTGCCCAAACTGCCCCATTGTTTCCTATGGGGGAATCGTGCACGAGCACGTTTTTCCAGCTAGCCGTTACCGTAAGCTACGCTGGTATTGAGGGTTGAAATGGCGGTAAATTATGCTCTACACTCCCTTTTTGGAGCCTAACGCAGCCCTTCAGACAACTCTAAATACCAGCGTTGTCTTAAAGGTGTGCGCTGGAAAAAAAAGCAGCGTTAGCTACGCGGGTCTTTACCGACAAAACTCTAAATCTAGGCGAAAGATTTTGAATACATACATTTTTTATCTATAAACTTCAAAACTGTGACACTACTGCCCATAAATGTAGGCTGGATGCGACCAAGCTTCTCATTTGCACTACATCCAATAACAGGCATTACCTAAATTTAATATTTATGATTTCATTCTATTGTGCAAATCGCATGCGCAGTTCTGTACAACGTGTATTGCATGTGCACCAGAATCAGATATTCCTCATTTGTTAAGGTAATTGCGTGTATGCGCAGAAGGCTATGCAACATCATTATTGCGCCTTCCAGTGATGACACGCCACAGTACAGAGGTGAGATGGGATCCCCTATGTGTGAAAAATACGCATGCGACAGGCCATGATGGTCCTACCTAGGTAGGCCATTTTTATAGGTCCTGCATATTAAGTTAAAAGGTAGGTTTTAGTTAAAGTAGGTCTCTTATTAAAAGGTCTGCATATTAAGTTAAAAGGTAGGTCTCTTACCTGCTGAATTATATAAAATTCTCAGAGATGAGATAAATATTCTTCTCATGAATCTATTTAATGACTATCTATGTAAAGGTATAGTTCCCTCAGTCTATTTTGCAGCATCAAAAATTACTCTTATTCCAAAGAATGGCAAAGACCCTGAAGTAATAGACTCTTATCGCCCAATTACCAGAATTACTATGGTTAAGCAGACTTTGTCCCTCCATTTAAAATTGCAGAACATTTTATAACATATCTAGGAATCAAAATTAGTACAAATCCTTTGGAATGGTACAACTTGAACTATCCCCCACTACTAAGGAAAATTAAAACAGATCTAAAAAACTGGGCCAACATACCT